>NC_057862.1:147372292-147672815 GCF_019393635.1 Dromiciops gliroides
GGTCAAAGGCATCAGAATGATCCCTTGGCCCAGTTAAGTGAGTATCAAGGTGGAGTTTATGGAAACCGCAGCTAGAATTTAGCCACACCCTCCAGAATCCACCGGGAACCAAGAATCTGGCTCTTGGGTATAGGATAAAGCCCAGGAGAGTAATCCCTAGTAGGAGTCTGACAGGCTAACCACTTGTATTGTGAGGAAAGTGTCAGTGGGGCAGGCTCATTCATCCCCAGCTGCAGGCAAAGCTGCCTACACCTCCCCCAATAGTTTCTGGCCCCAGCCAGAGAGCTGTGAGCTGTGAGAAAACCTCTTTCAGAAGGCTGTCCCGTTTCCCGAACCCACCCACCCCAGCTTTCACCTTAGCTTTCAGCTTTTATTTCAGCTTATATGTTTCTGGGGAAATTGAGTTGAAAAAGAAGAGTCTGGTTAAGTATCTATGAATGGCCTGACCTCACAAATTCAGGTGGTCCAAGTATTGAGAGAAAGATGAGGATGGGGAGAGACAGAGATAGAAACAGAGAGACAGTCAGAGAGTGATGAAAAAGAGAAAGAGAGGAGAGAAGACAGACACAGAGAGAGAGAGCGATGGGGAAGGGGGGCCAAAGGATGAGACAGTCTGTTGAGTGATGACAGAGAGAGAGAGAGAGAGAGAGAGAGAGAAGACAGAGAGAAAACACACACACACACACACACACACAAGAGAGAGAAACACATCCCTGAAACATCTCTCCCTCCTCCAATTTAGTAATTGCTAAATCCTAACTCCCTCCAGCTAGGTTGAGGAAATACAGATAATTCTCTGTCCCCTGGGATTCACACATGCCCTCTACATTTCTGATTCAGAAGTTGTCATATGAGGAGGAGAGAGGAGACAGCATCATCTGCTGGGAAGAGATCTAGACCAGGAGACCAAAGAGCTGGGTTTTCAACTTTGCCACAAACTATGTGACGTTGGCCATATCATCTAACTTCTCTGGATTAAATTCAGCAATAAAACTAAAAACAATAAAACTAGTTGTCGAGGAAAATGTTAATAATGCCGATTAAAGTTAAAAGTGTGCTATGCTCATGCCCCACCCCCCGCAAAAAACCTAGTTATTAAACATTTGCTATTGCGCCATTGTCTCTGTGTGTATATATACATGCATGTAGGTGCGTTTATTAACTTTACATTTATTCTGTCTCCATTTTATACATATTTGTTGTCTTCCCCATTAAAATGCAAACTTACTGAGAATAGAAATCCTTTCATTCTTTCTACTAGTATTTCTAGCATTGGGCACATGGTTGTGACTTAACAAATCCTCGTTGATTGACTGACTGAAGAGGCATGGGAGTTATTTTTTGAGAAAGAATACTGTTAGGTGTCAGAAACAGTCTCTTCTCCCAAGCATCATTCCTGGAAGTTACTTTAAAGCAGGAGGTGGAGAGGAAAATGAGGTGCGGCAGGTATTTGATGTCCTCTTTTGTTATTCTTTTCAATAAACAAGACTGCTGGTTCTGGGAGGAGGTGGGGGAAGCAGCCCGGCCTCATTTGAGCTCTTAAGAATTTCCTGTAGGTTTTGTCTTTCCCCCTCTAGAGATTGCCTCTCAGGGCTGAGCCAGCAGAGAAAGATCCTAACCACACATTCATCCCACAGTCGAGACACAGGCCTGGAAGGCAAATGCATCTCCTGCCGGGAGGCCCTGGCTAGGCTCGGTTTGGGGAGAATTGAATCTGGGGTGCTACGATTAGCATCCTGTTCCCTGGAGGGGTAGAAGATGGGGGGATCAGGGAATTAATTGCAGAGAAGGTTCTGACTTGCATTAATAGAAGAAAATTCCTCACTGAGAAGTTTCCTGTACAGATTAATTCATGGTTCCAGTCCCTCTCCCTGTCCTTTCAGGAATGAGTCAGACTAGAAAACCGCCCCCTCCCCCCAGGTCCTTTTCCAAACCTAAAATTCTGTTTCTATGGGCTACAAATGATACCTATACAACCTATCTCTTGAGGTTCAAAAGAGATAATCAGTGTAAAGGGATTTTCTTGCCTTCTCAATGGGTCGAAGAGGGAAAAGAACAAAATTTAGAACTGAAAATAAAATTGAATTTAGAAAAAAAGAAAAAGAAAGAAGGAAGAAAAAATGGAACACTGGAAGTTTAAGTGATTTCTCAAAGGGAACATGGCAAGTTAACAGCAAAGCCAGAGCTAGAACCTGGGAGCCTTTCCAGCTCTAGATTTATGGCCCCTTTGGCGTACCCCAGAAGCTTTCTGGGGGTAAATCAAAGAACCTTCTCCTTGAGAAACTAAACCAAAGGACAGGCATACCTAAAGAGATAAGTGGCACCAGATTGGGACTGAGCTAGCTCCAGGACCGCCACCCTTTATTCTAGTCTCCCCCACTCCTGGGGATACAAAATTAGGTGTGGCTGCTGCTTTTGTGACATGAGGAGGACAGAGATGGCTTGAGAGATCCAGAACTGCCCCTCACCCAACTTCCCCCAGCCACCACCAGTGGGGGATGGTCCTCCCCCAATTAGAAAACTTTCCACAGTCAGATCATCACCCCCATCAGTCCTCTATTAAAAGGATTTCCCTCTCTCCTGCTCAAGGAGACAGGTATCTCAGAGCCATGCCTCTGTGCCATGCCTTCTCCCCATGAGAAGAAGTCCAAGGAATTCGCTCTTGGTTTCCTTTCCCTAGCCCTTAAATAAACTATTATTTTATTATAATTGGATTTGTGTGCAAGAGGGTGTAGTTCTTTACAGAGAAATTCCTAAGAACTCCTACCCCAAACCCCCATCTATTTCCCCATAATATGATTCTGTGCTCTTTTGCCCACTTCACACTAGGCCCAGCTAGAGGCAGAACCACTAAGCCGGTACCATGGTTGCCTTGAACTTCAAAAGGTCCTGGAACCCAGAATTTCTCTCAAATAATTAGTGAAAGGAATGGCTCTGTCATGGGGCACAGAGCACCCCAGAATTTCTCTGGGGCACACCGAGGAATCTTCTCCTTGAGAAACTAAACCAGAGGACAGATAACGCCTAGAGGAACCAAATCGGACTGAGCTAGTTTGGGATTCCTACCCTTCATTCTGGTCTCCCTTACCCTGGGGAGATAAATTTGGGTGTGGCTGCGGCCTTTGTGTCCTGAAGAGGGATCCGTAGCCACCCCTCACCCAATTCCTCTAGTCACTACTAGTGGGGGATGGTCCTCCACTGCTCACCCAATTCCCCCAGCTACCACCAGTGGGGGATGGTCCTCTCTCACTAAAGGAACTTTTCACGGGCAGATGGTCCACCCCCATCAGTCATCTATAAAAGTACCTTCCGGTCTCCTGTTCGAGGAGATTTGGTACCTCTGAGCCATGTGCTTTATGCCAAATCTCCCCATGAAAAGTCTAAGGATTTCTTTCATGGTTTCCCCCCCCCCCCTTCCCTTCCCTTGGCCCAAAATAAACTATCACCTTATTCTAACTAAGTTTTGTGTGCAAGAGGGTGTAATTCTTTAAAGAGGAATTCCCAAGAACCCCAACCCCAACCCGTACCCCATTCCCCACTATATCAGCTCTCTGGGAGGGGTGAAGGGATATGGAGGAAAATGTAGGTCACATAAAAAGAAAATATGTCAATGAATATCTATGTTTAAAATAAAACAGAAAGAGGTTTCTCCCTCTTTACCAAAGGAGCATCCAAGGCCCAGAGACCTCTTCCAGGAAACTTGACAAATCCCCGAAGAAAGTCACAAATAGAACTTAGGAATTCCCACCTCCCCTACCTACTTCCTTTCCCTCCCCCATTTCCAACAAGTAGGTCTTTCCAAGTCTGAGCCAATGTACATTTCCTTCCGTTGTATAGTGAGGATGGTCTTATGGGATTTTCATAAATCCACAGCATATTTGAGCTAAAAAGGACCTTAAGTAAGGGCTAGTCAAACCTACCACTTGTCAGATGAGGAAGTTAAGTATCAAAAAGGAAAGATCATAAGAGACCTCAGAGGCTATTGAATCCAACCTCCTGATTTTGTTGTTTGTCCTTTGTTTAATGACATGATGGGGAGGTGTCTTGACAGTCATCAGGCTCATTCTCTCTCCCAGAGTCACTGAAGTCCAGTGGCAAGACAAAAGTCAAGGTGACTGACAATGGCCTGGGATGTGGTGGATGACTTTAGACTCATTTACCATCATGAAAACATCGACCTGGGAGAGAAGCAATGGAGAGAGTGTCCCTCATTTTAAAAATGAGGAAAGCAAGGCACAGAATGATTAAGTAACTTATCCAAGCTCATAAAGCTAGTATCTGAAGTCAAATTTGAACTCTGGTCTTTCTGACTCCAAGCCCAGTACTCTCCACTGTGCCACTTAGTGGCCTCAAATGAGATAATATGTGTAGAGTGCTTAGCCAAGTTCCTGCCACACAAAAGGTGCTCTATATAAATGCTTATTCCCTTTTCTTCTCTATTTCCTTCCTCAAGGCAAAAGCTGTTCCTTCCACAACCTCCAGGGTCCTTGGCACACTGTGATGATGCCTCCTGAACTCAGGCTTATCATCAGTAGGACATCACCTTTCATAAAAGTCTTCCATTGTTTTTCATTTCAGGTCCTAAATAAATATATATTTGAGAGTTTTGAGAGAAAAAAAAAATCTGTGTGTGTGTGTCCCAGTGGAAGCAAAAGCTTAATAACAGCTTCCACTCTTTAGGGCTTTTCAGTCTATAAAACACTTTACATACAGGGCATACCATAAGTCTTAGTGCAGTTTTACACTTTCAAAGCTTAAAAATGCACTGGGGGCAGCTAGGTGGTGCAGTGGACAAAGCACTGGCCCTGGATTCAGGAGGACCTGAGTTCAAATCCAGCCTCAGACACTTAACACTTACTAGCTGTGTGACCCTGGGCAAGTCACTTAACTCCAATTGCCTCACTAAAAAAAAAAAAAGATAGGTACTATTATTACAAAAAATGCACTAAGACTTAGGATACCCTGCATGTGACCCTGTTTGAGCCTTCTGTGAAGCTTATTTAGGACACTCGTCTGAGTCTCTCAAAGACCCTGTGAGGTAGGTGATGTTGTCCCTGCTTTCTAGGTGAAAAAGGTGAGGCTCAGAGAACTTTGGTGACTTACCCAGGGACACACAGCTCATTAAATGTCTGAGGCAAGCAGAAAGTCACTGAAGTAGAAGGATACAATATGAGCTGCCAGGGAAATAACAGGATGCTGGGTTTTGAGTGTCCCTGCCCCAGTCTGAACCCCAGCCCTGGCACTTGCTACCTCTGTGACCTTGGGTCTTTAGTTCTTTCATCTACAAAATGAGGGGGTGGGCTAGACTGGATGGATGATCTCTAGAGGTCCCTCTGGCTCTAAATCCTAGATTCTATGTACACAAATAGATAAGACAGCATGGTAATTTGAGGAGAGAGATGGAGCACTAACAAGGGGTGGGGGGGATTGGGGAAAGATTTAAGGTGGAGGAAGCACCTAAGCTAGGTCTTGAAGGAAGAGATGGATTCTGAAAAAGGGAGACAAGAAGTTCATTCCAGGAATTAAATAGCAAGATAACAATACAAGGCAGCATGTGCAAGTGCCAAACAGAAGAGAAAGGAATAGAGGGAGAGAGACCTGAACTAGGCCTTGAAGGAACAATAACATTCAGACAAAGAACTGCAGGGAGGTTATATCAGGAAAAAGCAACAGAATGAGCAAAGGTCCAGAAATGGCATGTGCTGGGAACAGGAAGGCAGGAGCAAAGGGTTCATGTCAAGGAATAACAGAGATAAGTCTGGGGAGCTAAGTAAAGAACAAATCATGGAAGCCCTTCAGTGCCAAACCTGGGGCTGGGCCTTAGCCTGCCCCTTGAATGCCCTGAAATAAATGTCTGTACATATATCATGAGTCTGAGAGCAAATACATGTTTAAGAAGGAGAATGTGTGTGTATGTAAACAGCACAGACCTGTATGGAGACATCCCACTCATGTCTACCACCCCTCAAATGCTCCCCTTTCCTCCCCTAGGCCTTACCAATCTGATGTGACCAGAGCAATTGCTCTGCACCTCCTTCTCCTGGAAAAGGAGGAAAACAAACTTTGACAGGGCAGCCCAGCAGTGGCCAGAACACTAGACTGAAGTCAGAAGGCCTGGGTTCAAGTTCAATCTCTGCCACTAACTGCTTCTGGAGCTTGCTTTTTCCTCAGCAAAAAAGAAGGGACTTAGGGGGGCAGCTAGGTGGCACAGTGGATAAAGCACTGGCCCTGAATTCAGGAGTACCTGAGTTCAAATCCGGCCTCAGACACTTGACACATATTAGTTGTGTGACCCTGGGCAAGTCACTTAACCCCCACTGCCTTGCAAAAATAAAAAATAAAAATAAAAAAAAAAGAAGGGACTTGTACTAGATTGATGGTTCTTACACCTTTTTTTTTTTAATTCTGCTCATGGCACCATATTCTTTTTTTTTTTTTTTGCAGAGCAGTGGGGGTTAAGTGACTTGCCAGGGTCACACAGCTAGTAAGTGTCAAGTGTCTGAGGCTGGATTTGAACTCAGGTCCTCCTGAATCCAGGGCTGGTGCTTTATCCACTGCACCACCTAGCTGCCCCCTACCATATTATTTTCTGTGAGGATCTGGGCCATACTGACTATGAAAGTTGTTAAAGACACTTCAGTAGAATCAAAAGACAGCTTCTCCTCAATGTTGCTGCTGTTCAATTGTGCCGGACTCTTCATGACCCCCTTTGGGGTCTTCTTGGCAAAGATGCGGGTTTGCCATTTTCTTCTCCAGTCCATTTTACAGATGAATAAACAGAGGCAAACAGGGTTAAGTGACTTTCCCAGGGTCACACAGCTAGTAAGTGTCGAGTATCTGAGGTGGATTTGAACTCAGGTCCTCCTGAATCCAGGGCTGGCACTTTATCCACAGTACCACCTAGCTCCCCCCTGAGGCTGGATTTAAACCCAGGAAGATGAATCTTCCAGACTATAGACCCTGCCACCTAACTGACCCTTCCCTTCAATAACATGTACATGTAATAGGCAAGTTTTGTTTATCTTGAAAATTCTAAATTGACCATGCCATGGTAAAGTAAAATTTATATTTGCAGAAAATTTATAAACAATTTAGGCTATCTGGACTGATAATAACAGTCAGAATTTTGTGGTATACCCTTTTAGATAATGTTTTAGATAATCTTTAGCAATCCTTCTAATAATAAAGATAATAAATGAAATTAATATGGCAATTTCAGATGTAAAAAGCACTTTATAATATATGACCTTGTTGGATCCTCACAAGGCTATGAGATAAGTATTACAAAGATTTTACAGACTGAGGGTCAAAAGAACTAAGTTGGGGCAGCTAGGTGGTGCAGTGGATAAAGCACTGGCCCTGGAATCAGGAAGACCTGAGTTCAAATCCGGATTTAGACACTTGACACTTACTAGATATGTGACCTTGGGCAAGTCACTTAATCCCCATTGACCCACCGGAAAAAAAAAAAAAAGAAAAGAAAAAAGAACTAAGTGGCTTGCCCATCCATGGCCACACAAGTAGGAGGTATAGAAAAGAAGATGTGAACCAGGTCTTTCTGGATTCTATACATAGCCCTTCCACTGTATCATCTTGTCTTTCCCTCTTCTGGCTCCCATGATCTATGATTCTCTTGTCACAGATGGTCTGGTACTCTTTGCATTTGGCCAAGAACAAGAGAAGCCAAAATGCTTTAGCGACCATTTCTCAAAACATCATCCGGCGTCATGAGGTGATAACCTTCCCTGTCCTGGGAGTGTGAGCATCAGGACTCCACTCACCCGCCAAGTTTCTGCACTTGGGCCTGAGAGGCAGAAACTCAGGCTGACGCTGAGATAAGCAGGCATTGTTCCCAGCTCCAGGGTCAAAGACCCAGCAGCAGAGATCAGGGCTCTCCATGCCCGGTCAATCACTCCAAATGTGAAACCGGACTCACCCAGCTTTTCCCATAGAAAGAGATTCTCGTTCCCAAAACGTGGCACTTAGCAGATTAGGAGAGTCTTCTTTGCCTTGTTTGGAGAACTACTCAGAGCTCGTGAGACTTGATCCCATGGCACTGCTCATATCTGAGCCCAGCAAAGTACAGTGAAAGTGTCCCGGATTTGGATTTGTAAACTCTGCTATATCTAACTTTGTGTCACCTTGGGCAGTTCAATTAACTTGCCCAGGCTTCTGTTTTTTTTTCATCTGTAAAATGGGGGTGTTGGACTAAGTGCACTGTATGGTACCTTTAGGTTCCAAGTCTAAATCATTTATTTGGAAAGGTTCCCAAAGAAGGATCAGAGATTCAGGTTACTGGCCTCAGGCCTGTGCTACAGGTCCTTGATTAGGGTCTTCAGGCTAAAGAGAACAAAGGGCTCCCCTTGAGAAGGGTGGTGAGGGTCCAAATGCAATACTCTAAATCAGAAGGGATTACATACAGGCATACCTTGGAGATATTGTGGGTTTGGTTCCAGACCACCAAAATAAAGCAAATATCACAATAAAGTGAATCACATGAATCTTTTGGTTTCCCAATGCATATATAAGTTATGTTTACACTACACCGTAGTTTATTAAGTGTGCAATAGTATTATGTCCAAAAATGCAGTGCACATACCTTAATTTTAAAATACTTTTTTGCTCTAAAATGCTAACAGGGTGCCCCAAAATAATTACAATAGTAATATCAAAGATCACTTATCACAGGTCACCACAACAGATATAATAATAATGAAAAAGTCTGAAATATCATGAAAATTACTAAAATGTAACAGATACAATGTGAGCATATGCCATTGGGAAAACGGTGCTGATAGACTTGCTTGACTCAGGGTTGTCACAAACTTTCAGTTTGTAAAAAACACAGTGTCTGCACAGTGCAATAAAATGAAGCCCGGAAAAATGAGAAACAAAACCAAAATAGATTAACTAGGAAGGAGGGAAAGGTAGTGAATGGTGGAACCTTAATGACATCTCCCCTCCCTCCCCTCCACCTATTTCTCCAAATCCAAAGAGAAAAAGGAGTGTGGGAAGAGAGTCAAGGTTAATAGAAGTAGGTACCTATCATTTCACCAATATGGAAAACTCCCCCCATCAGCGCAGGCTGTCACATTCTTTGGGACTTATAGCCCGAGAGAATTACCTAGAACACAGAGGTTAAGTGACTTTCTTGGGGTCACATGACTGCTATGTATCTAAGGCAAGATTTGAACCTTGTTTTTGAGGCCAGCTTTCTATCCATTCTGTCATGCTGCCTCTCAGGGAGGACTCAAAACAATCTCATAGGAGACAGCCCTATCCAAGAAAACTCTTCCTCTAAATGCAACTAAATAAACATCTTCTGTGGGGGATGATTAGGAGGTTACTTGGCCCACACCCATCCTCTGATCATCTTTTAGGAGCTAACGGAATGATGGACAATAAGGGGATGATGACACTGTCTGCCAGGGCCCCACTTCCTGGGGGAAGCATCTCAACCTTCGGCTTCCCTGGGCACTGACCAAGAACTGAGAACTAGCAAGAAGCTGGCTTCATGTTACAAAAGCAGACTCTAACTCAAGATCCCAGGCAAACTCTTGGCCCTGATTTCCCCTACTCCTTCCCCCGACTCCTCCAAACAGAATCTACATCAGCAAAGGCAGCTGGTCCCTAGTGTCAATAACTGTCAAGATTCTTATTTCCCACCCCTCCCCCCCCCCCAACAGATGCCCCAGCTCCCTCCTTCCTCAGGGTGAGTCAGCTCCCCTGCCTGGATAACTCGGATTGAACTTTAAACAGCCAGAGATCCTATTCTTCCTGCAAAAAAGGTTTCTCTGACCCTTTGAAGCTTTTTCTCTTTGTTTTTTTTTTCACCTTTTAAAGGAAAAAAAATAAATAAAAGGGAGACAAAAATTTGACCTCACTCTTAAGAGCTTCCCAGGAAGACAAAATAACTTCTGCACTGTCTCTTCCCATAATGCATTCTGTATCAACTTTCCCAGAGAAATGAAGTAATCCAAAGGTAATGGAGTTATATAGCCTTCATGGCCTAGCTTTAGCCGAGAGAGAGAGAGAGAGAGAGAGAGAGAGAGAGAGAGAGAGAGAGAGAGAGCACGTGTGTGTATGTTCTGGAAAGAGTCCTCAATGTGGAACCCATAGACCTAGACTTGAATCCAGGGCCTGTCACAACCAATACAACCTTAGAAAATGGATGTCACTCAACCAATCTGGGCCTCAGTTCCCTCATCTTCATTGGAACCTCCAAGACAAAAGGGGCATCAGAAGACATCTAGTTCTACCCATATGTGAACAAGACTGTTCCCCACACCCACCCCCTTCCAATATTCCATTTCGGTGAATGAAGGTTCTTGAAGGCAGAAGCTCTTTGATTTTATTTTCTCTTCTGTCTCAGCAGCTAGTACAGTGTGTCTTACCCATTGCAGGTGCTTAAGAAATGTTCTTTGAATTAAATTTGACTCCTTGAGAAGTGTTCGTCCAATTTCAGATTAAAGACCTCAATTTAGGCCCTCCTCCCACTACCTCCTGTGCCAGAAAAATGGCAGGGGGGTGCGGGGGTTCAGGTTAGATGACCTCAAAGGTGTAGTTCTAAATCGCAAGACCCTAATGAGGTAATTATGAGAGTGTATGTCTATGAGTGTGTTGCTGCACATGCATAAATGAACCACTAAGAGTGCATGTCAATAAGTTAATAGGCATTTCTTAAATAGGTCTTTTATAATCAGTAGGTCAAAAGAAATGTAGAAAAAAAAATTTCCACTCCCTTCCAACTGTTACTTGCTTTCAAGATCTTGAAAAGAATTCTTCCCTGGGAGTCCTGGGCTTAACAAACTTGATATACCAAATAACTCAGATCAGAGATTTCATCATGGATAGACCAATTTATTTTTTGTTTTTTATACAAACTAGTTTTGGGAAAGATTACATCACCTTTCTATCAAGCTGTGAGCTTAAAAAGGGAAATTCCTGGGAGCCATGGAGAGTCACAAATGGGAACAGGAGAAACGGATCAACAGGTCAGGTCTCTGCCCTGAGACTAGTCAGAGTTCTTAATGAGAAACTGTTTAAAAATGAATAACAATATAAGACCATTGTGACCTTACCAAATAGGTCCACTCTACTGCCCTGAGAATAGAGAAGTCTACCGTTTCCGTCCCTTTGTCTTGAGCAGCAAATGTCCAAAGAGGCAAACATGTGGCTATGTTCCTTAAGGCTCACCTGAAAGCTGAACATAAAACTCAGGCTGGGAACATTCATTTCTAAAACCACACACCAGTGTCTGGGTGCAGTTACCAGGCAGGCCCCTGGGAAACTGGTTTACGATTGTAATAAGACAAGGGTAAACAGACGTGGCTGCATCTGTTATCATCTCTGGTACACACACACATACACAGAATCCACAGGCTCTTACCTTCCCAACTCTTCTCCAATTTCATATACATCCTCCACCTTCTGCTGTTTGAAGGTCGCCATGTTTGGGCTCCTCATTGAGGCTTGGAGCTAATACACCTGCCAATAGATGGGAAGAAGTGTTAGCACAGCCATGCAAATTAACATGACCTCAAAGCCTGGGCATGGAAACAAATCAGGCTGCAGAGAAAGTATAAATCTTTAATAAATAAATAAAGCAGAGCTTTATAAACCTGGCTTTTTTAGAAAACCCATTCTCAAACATTTTTAAATACTGGGACCCTACCCTCTCTATGCTGTGATTTTAAAACCAGGAGGAAGACTCAGAAGGGGTCAGACAAAAATCACATATATAACCCAGAGTTTACTGGTGCTGTCACCACTACCAAAAAGTTGGCCTACATTTCTGATCTCCACAAGCCCTTGAAATTTTGCCCACCCCCCACCCCCACCTCCATCTGAGTAACATTTCTTTGAATATTGGTGCTTGCTCTCATCAACTATATCACAGCTTTGGCCCTGTTAAGTCTGGAAAAAGATCCACTGACTTTTTGGCAGAGTGCATTAAAACCTGTATGTGAGCCCAACTAAAGCAGGCCATCTGAAATTGTTCTTGGCAAGTACTACACTAATATCCCACTTATCTGGGGGTCAGATTTCCAGCAACTTCAAAGACTCAGAACACATGCAGCCGCACATGTAGAAGGAGGCAAGAGAGGCCGCCGAGTCTAGAAAGAAACGTCCAAAGCCCGCACCTACTTCCAAGGAAGGGTTCTCAGGTAGCTCTGGTGATAACCCTTACTTTGCACATAACTCTAAATCACTTGGTTATCTAAAATCAGAACAGTAGAAGGTGGGAAGACACCTGGAAACAAGGCTTATCAAAAGCAATGGACTGGACTAAATGACCTTTAAAGTCCCTTCTAGCTTTAAGTCTTTGAGCCTATAACAGGAATGGTCTGAAAGTAAGGGAAGAAACAAACAAACAAACAAAAGAGGATTAAAAGCAGACATAAGAATGAAAAACACAGCCTTCTAGGTTCATTTGGTTTAGGAGTTAATAACATTCCACATATCACTAGGAAGAAACTTCTCTAAGAATCCGGAGGTGGGGGGAATTACAATATAACCTCAAGTGTCAAAACACAATGTTGGCAGGTTTGTGTAGAAACAGGCACATTCCTTTATTGTTAGTGTATTTGTATAAGGTAGGATCTTTTTGGAGAATAATCTGGCAGTATACAGTCATAAAATAAGCATGCCCTTTGCCCAATACTATTATTTATTGGGAATACACTGAGTGTCATCCTAAAGAAAAAGGGATTTCTGTTCCAATCCACCCCCCCACCCCCACCCCCACCCCCACACACAATCAATCAATCAAGGCAGTAAGGCAATAAGAATTTATTAAAGTGCTCAACCAGACATTGTGTTAAGCCCTGATGATACAAATACAAGCTAATGACAGACCCTAACCTCAAAGAGTTTACATCCTAATGGGGGAAGATAACACATAAAAGGAAGCTGAAAAGCAAGATGGGTGGGATTAAGGAGTAGGGGCATGGTGTCTGAAATCTGTAGAATAAGAAGCTGGAACAGGAATAAAGAATAGCCAGCCTGGGCACATCCCCAAAATGGAAGCCCAGAAAGGAACTCACCAATGGGGTGGGGTGGGGGGACGGGGAACTGGCATGTTAGAAAGATATTTCAAGATAAGAAGGTTTCAGATGTAAATACTTGCAAATCAAGAAGTATTTATTAAGCACTTGCCAAAAATGTGCCAGGTAATGGTGATACAAATACAAAAAGAAAAAGCAATCCCAATCTCTATTTACATTGGGATGTAAGCTTCCTATTAAAAGGAAGCTTATATTCTAATAAGGGGGACAAGAAGAACATACAAAAATATAAACAGCACAAATATAAAATGAATAATACAAATATGTAGTTAATAATAATAGCTAGCACTTATGTTCCAAGCAATGTGCTAAATATCTTACAAATATTATTGTATTTGATCTTTAATGACCATGCAAGGTAGGTGCTATTATCATCTCCATTTTACAGTTGAGAAAACTGAGGCAAACAGGTTAAGTGACTTGCTCAAGGTCACATAGCTAGTTAAGTGTCTGAAGCTGAATTTGTATTCCCAACTCCAAGCCCAGTACATCGATACCTTGCACCACATAACTACCTCAATACAAGGTGATTTGGGAAAGAGGGGACTAGCACTTGGGGGAAAGCAGGAGAAGCTTCATGGTATAGAAGATGGTGCCTGAGCCATGTTGTAAGGGAAGAGAGTTCCGTCTTTTACACCATGAAGTCTTTCCTGATTTCCCCCAACAGCTGGTCCCCTCTTTCCCAAGTCACCTTGTATTGAGGCAGATCAGTTGTGCAGAAGTAAGGTGGGAGTGCATTCCAGGCACGTAGGACAGTCAGTATAGACCACAGAGATTGGAGATGGGGTGTTGTGTGTGAGATACAAAGAAAAGGTCAGTTTGATTGGATCCCAGAGTTTGAAAGAGAAAATAATGAAGAATGAGGATGGAAAGATGGGTTGGGATCAGGTTGTGAAGGGCTTTAAAAGCTAAATAGAGGGACAGCTAGGTGGCGCAGTGGATAAAGCACCTGCCCTGGAGTCAGGAGTACCTGAGTTCAAATCCAGCCTCAGACACTTAACACTTACTAGCTGTGTGACCCTGGGCAAGTCACTTAACCCCAATTGCCTCACTTAAAAAAAAAAAAAAGCTAGAGTTTATACTTTATCCTGCAGGCAATAGGAAGCTACTGCAGTTCATTAAATAGGGGAGCCACATGTCCAGATCTGAGTTTAAGGAATATTACTTTGGCAATAGTATGTAGGATTGGGGAGAGACTTGAAGCAGAAGACCAACTGGGAGGCCACCAAAAGAATTCAGGTAAGGTGTAATGAAGACCTGAACTAGGGTGGTTGTCATTTTGCTAAAAGGGAAGGGAGACCTTCAAGAGAGATGCTATAGAGGTCAAGGAACAAGATTTGGAAACTAATTAGAAGAAATAAGGGTGATACCAAGCCTAAACACTTAGGTGATTAGAAGAATCCTCAACAGTAATAAGGAATTTGGGAAGAGGATTAGATCTGAAGGGAGGAGAAAACAATAACATGCAATAAGATCTGCAATATTGGATCTAATATTGGATATTGGAACCCACCTATTCCTGATCATCCTGTGGGCATTACTCTGCCCCACCCTAAATGAAAAGGGGGAAAGCAGTTCTCTCATCTACCAGTCACTGCCCCTGAGCCAGAGTCCATCTTCCACGGGTTGCTTGCTACCATCACAAGATGATCTGATGTACAGGCAAATGGGTATTGTATGGATGGGGTGCACTTGTGCAGGTGCTACTGTGTGTACCTGGGTCACAGGTTATATCTGCCTTGTAACTGCTCTAAACAGTGATGCTGATACAGAAGGGGAAAGGTTGGGAATTTGCACAGTAGAGGGAGGGAGGAACAGGTAGAAGAGAGGTATGGCTGACAAGAAGATAAGCCTCATTACAGGATGGGATGATACCTGCTTTCCACTCTCCCAATGGCAGGTCACACACCTTTCGAAGTCAGACCAGGATGCTCTTGGAGTAAGGACAACCTGAGGGAGAAAGGCCCCCTACCCTACTTTGGAAACCACTGGCCCAGAGCATTAAATGATTTGCTTAGGGTCAATTACCTAGTATGTGTCAGAGATGGGACTTAAATCCAAGTCTCCCTAGTCCATATTTTGGAGAAGAGTGGGGCTTTCTTATAATCTCTCAAGTCACAGCTGTTCTTATAGCTTAATTTTACGATGTTTAATCTGAAAAAGATTAAGGGAAAACGGATGGACAGCCCACTTGCTGCTCTCCTGGTCATGAAATGGAAGGAACCAGAGGGATCCCCTCTCCCTCCCTACACCACACCCCTCCCCAAGCAAATTAGGTAGATGGAAATGCACAAAGGCCAGCACAAGATGGAAAAGCAAGAAGGGGTTGCAATCTACAGCAGTGGAGGACCCCACAGAAATATTCAAATGGGGGAGGAGGGTGGAGAAGGTGCCTTGTTAGAGAAAAATAAATTCAAAAACAGATAACGATTGCCAGCCTTTCCAAAGTGATTTTCCTTCATTCATTTAAAGAATCAAATGTATGTTGAGAAAGTTGGAGAAAGATATAGGGTGCAAAACTAAGTGACTGGCCTCATTCTAATCGATTCAACTATGATTCCTTAATTTGCTTTGGGTGATTAAGAACAAAGCTTCTTAAACCATGGGCTAAGACCCCATGTGGAGTCACCTAACTGAATGGGGGGGGGGAATCATGAAAAAATTGGCAACAGTAAAAAGTTATGCATACCTATTTTATACACCTATATACCTGGGGTACTGTAAAAATTTCTCCAGTGAAAAAGGATAACAAGTGGAAAGAGCACCCTACTCTTACCAAAAGGGAGCTTGGTAGTCCCTCCCTAGATGAGGGGTCAGTAGCTCTGGGTTCTGGTCCACATTCTACCACTAATTAGCTGGAGAGGTTAAGCAAATCACTTCATTTCTCAATCTTCCGTAGGATGACTGACTGAACAGATTCTTTTTCCCCCCAGTCTTTTTTCAGTCATGTCCGACTCTTCATGACCCCATCTGAGGTTTTCTTGGCAAAAGTACCAGAGTGGTTTGCCATTTTACAAATGAGGAAACTAAGGCGAACAGGGTTAAGTGACTTTCCCAGGGTCACACAAGTAGTAAAAATTCATAATTGAAAGAAATGCTAGGGGGCAGCTAGATGGCACAGTGGATATAACACTGGTCCAGGATTCAGGAGGACCCGAATTCAAATGCGACCTCAGACACTTGACACTTAGTAGCTGTGTGCCCCAAAAAAAAGAAAAAAGAAAAAGAAATGCTAAATTTCAATTAGAGGTGTGTAAAAATAAAGCTGTAATCTCTTTTCTATTCAAGTTCACAGACTTCATGACTTCTTTCTATTGCAAGAGGTCATGAACTGTATTGCAGATTAATAACCCAGTTCCAGTCTAATGAATTCATTCTGTAGCTGAGGAAATGAGGGTTAGAAAAGTTATGTGGCCCCATGGCCACAAAGAGAATAAGGAATAGAGCTAGTATTTGAACCCTGGTCCTCTGGCTCCAAATTCAGTTTTCCGATACAAGTATGCCCCACCTCATTCATTTTGTCCACAGTCAAGTTAAGTTTAAAAAAAAAAAGTGCCAGTAACATTGGGCTGGAGTTTAAGTTGGAGAGAGGTTGCAATTTAATTTAACAAACATTTAAATGCTCCAGCATGTAAGTCACTTTCTAAAGAAACCAAAACAAAACAACTTCATCTTTCAAAGAATATGCCCCTATGGGAATACAACTTTTAAGCAAGTGAGTAAATACAAAGGAATTTCAAGAGGGAAAGGGTATTGGGAGAAACAAGGCTTATTCCTAAATCTATTAAATCATAGAGTTAGCACTGAAAAGGACTTAATAGAATCCCGTTTTATAGTAGGGAAATTGAGGCCCATGGAAGGTTAAATAATTATCTGAACTCTCACTTCAAATCAGCATTTGTCTACTATACAACTTTATATACCAAATGCTTCCCAATACATTTCTCAATCTTTCTGTTTCCTAAATAGAAAAATTAGGACAATAATGGCTGTACTTAGGGTTGCTGAAATAAGATAATGAGCATGAGAGAATTTTTAAAAATCAAAGCACTGGGGCAGCTAGGTGGTGCAGTGAATAAAGCACCAGCCCTGGAGTGAGGAGTGCTTGAGTTCAAATCCAACCTCAGATGCTTGACACTTACTAGCTGTGTGACCCTGGGCAAGTCACTTAACCCCAATTGCCTCACCAAAAAAAAAAAATCAAAGCACTAAGGAAATGCAAAGAATTATCCTCTCTCTCTCTCTCTCTCTCTCTCTCTCTCTCTCTCTCTCTCTCTCTCTCTCTCTCACACACACACACACACACACACACACACACACACACACTACCATGAGTGTGACTCCCCCAGTCTCCCAAGGCAGAATTCTCATCCATCCCACCTCACCTCTAAATGACATCCTTGAAGCACCTAAGACACATTTTGCAAAACAAAACCAACCATCAGCAGAGACTTTAAGAGATCAAAAAATTACCTTCCAGGGCAGCTTTTCTCCTGGCAGACAATCAGATTGTTTTAGCCAGCTCTGGTAGAGGTTGTATTACACAACAGTGAGCCTTATAAAGGTCAAATATGGCAGCGGGTGTGTAAATTTCATTCTCTTTCATCCACTTCAGCCCTTTCTAAAACCCGGAGCACAATTCCTAGGACACAGTGCCCTCCTTTCCAGGAGGAAATAAATCATGTTCAATAACCACCCCTCTCCCCTCCTCCACTGAGGCCTCAGACACATTGTAGCTGTGTGGCCCTGGGCAAGTCACTTCACCTTGTTTGCCTCAGTTTCCTCATCTGTCAAATAAGCTGAAGAAGGACATAGCAAACCATTCCAGTATCTGTGCCAAGAAAACCTCAAATTGGGTCATGCAGAATCAGGCAAGACTGAAAAATGACTCAACCACAACCAACTTCCCTATTTCTGTCAATAACATCCTCACTCCCTCCTACTCAGACACATCCCAACAGCTGCCAATTCTACCTCACAACATATCTCTTGCTTATCCCTCCTTTCTATTCTCATTGTCACCATCTAATCTACTCCCACATTACCTCCTACACAGAAGGCTACAATCACCTAACCAATCTCTCCGCTGCTAGACTGACCCCTTTCCTAATGATACTTTGCACTGCTACCAAATTAGCTTCGTTTATGAACAAATATGATCTTGCAGGATCAAAAATCTAGAGTTGAAAGGGAAAGCAAAGATGAATCCGATCCCCTCATTTTACAGATAAGAAAACTGAGGCCCAAGGAGGTTAAGTGATTTGTCTATAATCACGCAAGTAATAAGTGGCCGTCAAGATTTGAACCCAGGTCCTTGGACTCTGGATCCAGTGTTCTTTTCATTGCATCACACTGTTTCTCTGATCCCCCCGAAAAAAACCATGACTCTTTATTCAGACCCAATAAAATCCAATATCATTGGCCTGGCATTCAAAATCTTTCACAATACAGGGGCGGCTAGGTGGCGCAGTGGATAAAGCACTGGCCTTGGATTCAGGAGGACCTGAGTTCAAATCCAGCCTCAGACACTTGACACTTACTAGCTGTATGACCTTGGGCAAGTCACTTAACCCCAATTGCCTCACTAAAAAAAAAATCTTTCACAACACAATGCTACCCTACCTCGCCAGCCTAATTTCACGTTATTCACAATCAATTACTCAGTGCTTCAACTAAACTACATTGTTCACCATCCACCTATACATTTCCTAAACTTTCCTGTTTGTATGCTTTTGCTCATAACTGGCATGTCCTCCCAATATCTACCTTTTGAATCTTACTCATCCTTTAAGGCCCTGCTCAAATGATACTTCTTCCAAGAAGTTTTTGTTGGTTGGTGTCTTCAGTCAGAAATCCTTTCCTCCTTTGGTTGGACTTGCATGCCGATAAGGCACTCTGTACCTTACTTACATCATGTTTCAATATTTATTCTAATCATCTGGCTAGATTACAAACTCCGTGAGGATAAGAACTGTGTCTTTGTATCCTCCAGTGCCTAGAATCATATTCTATCTACAGGGTAAGCCACATGATCATAAGTCTTGCAGCTAGATACTTAGGGATCACTTCATCTAATCTCATTTTATTGAATGTTCCTAACAGAAGTTTGCTGAACTGGTTTGAATTGAAACAATTGTCTGGATGTGCTATCAGGCATAAATTCTTCCCAGTACTTCCAATCCAACATAGACTTTTGAGGTGGAAAACCTGTTCTTTCTGGTGTTTCTATTAATGGCGCTTTCTTTCCCCAGTTATTCAGACTTAAAACCTCAAAGTCCTCTTTGACTCTTGCCTCTACCTTACAGCTAGGTGGTGAAATAGACAGAGTGCTGGGCTTAAAGTCAGGAAGACCTGAGTTCAAATATGGCCTCAGATGATTAGTAGCTTGTGTGACCCTGGACAAGTCACTTACTCTCTGCTTCAGTTTTCTCAACTGTACAATGGGAATAACAGCATTTACCTCACAGGGTTGTTGTGAGGATCAGATGAGATCATATTTAGAAAGCATTTGGCGCACAGTAGGCACTTCATAAATATTTATTTCCTCCCTCCTTCCCCTTGCCAATCACATCTAATCAGTGGAAAACCTGTTATTCATAGGATGGTAGATTTTAGAGCTGGAAAAGGGGCTATCTAGACCAACCTCTCTTATAGATGAGGAAATGGTAGCCCATTAAGTAACCAGTCCAAGATCCCACAGAGAAAATACTGCTCACCAGGATCTAAACCCTGATACACAGTTGCTGTTTCCCCAACACCATGCTGCCCCACCCTGATCCAGGCCTTCATTACCTCTCCCCTAGATTACTGCAATAACCTCTTAAGAGATTCCTTCTTGTCCAGTGTCTCCCAGCGTCCAAGGCCCCCTGAATTGCACTATCAAAGTAATCTTAAAGTACAGACTCGAAAACATTCCCTTGCTGAAGATCTTTAGTGATTCCCCAGAGCCTACCAAACAAAGCCTCAGCTTCTGAGTGTAGTATTCAAGGGCTTCTCTAATCTGACCTCAACCTATCTTTTCAGGCTGATTTTACACTACTCCCCTTCATCTCTCCCGTGCTCCTGCCAAACTGAACTATTTCTGCATTGTTCCACCAACAACACAACCTGAGCATTCCTCTCTCTGTGCCTTTGATCACAGCTGCCCCACCCTCCCACCTCCCTCCATCTCCGGTCTTCATCCTCCCTTCAGGGCTGGATCTCCTCCAATGTCCAGCTCCAACTCTGCTTTTTTCTTCCCTCACACTTGTCCCAGATCCCTCTGGCCAGAATTGATATCTCCCTCCCCACATCTCTCAAAGCACTTGGTGCCTCTCTTATAATACACGAGTTTACAGTATAGTTATTTAGATACATGACCTCTCCCCTACTAATTTATTTTTCCATGAGGACTATAGTTTATTTTACCTCATGTTTCCCTCAGATCTACCATAAGGCTTTGTACACAGATACTTAATAATGTTTGTAGGTTCTTTGGTTCCTTTCGGTGGAAAGCAGATAACAGAGTATCTCAATTTAGAGATGGAAGGGACTTTAGAGATCAAATAACACCTACAATTTACAAATGAGGAAACTGAGGCCCAGAGGGATTAAGACTTGTTCAAGATCATCCCCATAATAAAGAAACAGAACCAGGATTTGAACCTAGTCTTTCTGTGCTAAATCCAGTACTATTTCCATGACACTGTGCTGCCTCTACAGGGGTAGTGGGGGTGGGGTTCAAGGGTCCTCTGGCAGTCCAAGTTTAGCCAGACATATAAGAAATACCCACCCCCACCACAAATTTAGGCCCCTTTCAGGGTCAGCCAGGGATGGCTATGGCCTCTGGTTTCTCAATTTTGATGCAAAACTCCTCCCAACAATTGACTCTAATGAATTGTTGGTGGAGTTGTGAACTGATCCAACCATTCTGGAGAGCAATTTGGAATTATGCCTAAAGAGCTATAAAACTGTGCATACTGGGGGCAGCTAGGTGGCGCAGTGGATAGAGCACTGGCCCTGGAGTCAGGAGTACCTGAGTTCAAATCCGGCCTCAGACACTTAACACTTACTAGCTGTGTGACCCTGGGCAAGTCACTTGACCCCAATTGCCTCACTAAAAAAAAAAAATTAAGAATAAATAAATAAATAACTGTGCATACCCTTTGATCCAGAAAATATCACTGCTAAGTTTATATCCGAAAGACATTTAAAAAAAGAGAAAAGGACTCATTTGTACAAAAATATTTATAGCAGCTCTTTTTGCAGTAGCTAAGAATTGGGACATCAAAGAGATAACCATCAATTGAGGAATGGCTAAACAAGCAGTGGTATATGATTGCAATGGAACATTATTGTGCTATAAGAAATGACAAGCAGGATGATTTCAGAAAAAACTTGGAAAGACTTACATAAACTGATGTGTCCAACAACAACAAAAACCATAAATAAATAAATAAACTGATGTATAGTGAAATGAACAGAACCAGGAGAATGTCATACACTGTAACAATTATATTGTTCGATGAAGAACTGTGAATGACTTAGCTATTCTCAGCAATACAATGATCCAAGATAACCCCAAAGTATTAATGATGAAGCATACGATCCACCTCCAGAGAAAGAACTGATAGAGTGCATTTTTCACTTTCTTTTTTTCATTTTTCCTTTTATTTGAATTGTTTTATATAAAATGATTAATATGGAAATGCTTTACATAATTGTACATGTATAATCCATTTTTGATTGCTTATAGCCTCAGGAAGGAGGGAGGGGAGGGAGGGATAGAATTTAAAACTCAAAGCTTTAAATAAAAATGTTTATTATTATTATTTTTTAAATCCTCCCAACAATCCATGCCTGGGGGGGAGGACAGTTTACTGGTTCATGCACAGCTGGAATTACAGTGGAAGCCCCCAAAACAATCCACTGGCAGTGGTCCCAGGAATGGACAAACAGACCATCAGCTTGGATGGAAGCCAGTTCTATGGAGTGTGACATTCTATTCACCCTCAGCACATTCATCCGCAGTGGCCCTGCTTCCAGACTTCCTCTTCCCCTAAAAGAGAAGCTCCTGGCAAAGGAACTACTATCCAAGGCTCCAACTCTTTTGCACCACTGAAACATTCAAATGGTCCTGAAATTACCTAAGGGACTAGCTCCCTGGGTTTGCGGGGAGTGGGACTGTGAGTCCCAAGGTGGGCAGTATGGAAAATCTGGAATTCAATGAAGTGATCCAGCTGCCCAGCTACAAGCCCATCTCCCTCCTTGCCCTCCTATGGATTACTGCACCATTCCGCTCTATCTTCTCTTCATGAAAACTGTTGGGCCCTTCTGAGATTGACATCAAAGTCTTTAAGATTGATACCCCTTAAAGTTACCATTATAAGGAAAGACTTGAATTTTAACCAGGTTCAAAACACTGAGCCAAAGGAGTAATGGTATGCAATAAGATTTCAAAGGATTGTATCCTGGGATGCCTTAAAATTATAAAATCGAATATCTAGAAGAGACCTCAGAGGCTATCTGGTTCAGCGTTATGTTTCTACAAATTAGGCAGCTAGCAGAGTCAGGAAGAAATCTGCAGTCAGGAAGACCTGAGTTCAAATCTGGCCTCAGACACGGATAAACTATGTGACCTTAGGCAAGTAAGTCACTTAACCTCTGTATGCCCATATGTAAAATGGAGATTATAAATAGTACCCACCTCCCAGGATTATTGTGAGGAGGAAATGAGTATTTGCAAAGCATTTTGAAAACCTCAAAGCATTATGTATAGGTTAGCTATTATTATAAGGAATCTAGCACTAAAGAGAGGTTAGGGGTCATCTGGTCCAACCCCTTCTTTTTACGAATAAGGAAAGTAAGACTCTTTCCCAGAGTTAAAATGACTTGCCCAGGGTCACAAAAGTGGTGGTTTTCGGGCAGCTAGGTGGCGCAGTGGATACAGCATTGGCCCTGGATTCAGGAGTACCTGAGTTCAAATCCGACCTCAGACACTTAACACTTACTAGCTGTGTGACCCTGGGCAAGTCACTTAACCCCAATTGCCTTACTAAAAAAAAAAAAAAGTGGTGGTTTTGAAGTTGGAGGACCTGGGTTTGACTCTGAGTTCTAATACCTGCTAACTGTGTGATCTTGGGCAAATCACTTATTCTCTCTGGGCCTCAGTTTCCTCATCTGTAAAATGAAGAGGTTAGACTAGATGGCCTCTAAGATCTCTTCCAGATCTAAATATATGAACCTATGACTTTTCATACTTCCCGTGCTCTTTTCACTACATTTCCAGATACTCACCAAGAAGTAGAGACAAATTTGGGACAGATGGGGATGTTTTTGGTCCCTTGAGACGATAACATAAAAAGGGGAGAGAGAATCAGGATTAAGGATAGAAGGACCTGCTCTGTTGGGCACAAAACCCTACTGCCTTCCTATAGCTATGGTATACCAGTGTTCAAATTCCAACTCTCTACTAGGAAGTACACTAGGACTGTGTTTCAATGGTGTAGGAAGTGGCCTTTTTAGACAAGAACTGCAATTCTAATTGATATATAATTTTGCCCCAAGAAATCAGGGACAAGGTGTCATCCAGGATGGTATAAAAAGACTTCTGCCCCATCTCCCTTCCCTACCCATCTGAACAAGGCTCTCTACCTCTTGATGTTCCATAGTTTCTGACTTTCTTTCCTTTCATTCACTCCCCATCCCTAGCCATCTTGCCCACGGGGCAGTAGAACTCTCATATGTCCAGGATACAGCCCAGGAGTTAAGATTCAACATTTACTAAGCCTAAGAGTATATTGAGCCCCAAGAAGCTGCATCGTATAATGAAAAAAATAATTGGCTCTGGGGTGAGAGGACCTGGGTTCCAATGTCCTGTTTTACTGTGTCATCTTTGGCAAAGTAACTTTCCATCCCTACATCTCCTAATCATTTGTAAAATGAAAGACATGATCTCTAAGTTCCCTTCCAGATCTAAATCCTAGAATTCAGCATTTTAAAGATGAGGCTGGTGCAGCCATGGGTATTGAAGATTTTCTAACTTCCTCTCCCTTGTATGGTATTTTATATAATGGGGTCATAGGGAGATGACAGTCTGAGTGGGTAACAAATATGCTCTCCTAAGAAATACAGTCTCTGCATCATGATAGGGGTTCTAGGACTAGTTTTTTCCCCCCTTCCCCCCCCCCCCCCCGGCTAGTTTTTAAAAAAAGAACTTCAGGGGCAGCTAGGTGGCGCAGTGGATAAAGCACCGGCCCTGGATTCAGGAGTACCTGAGTTCAAATCCAACCTCAGACACTTGACACTTACTAGCTGTCTGACCCTGGGCAAGTCACTTAACCCCCATTGCCCCCCCCAAAAAATAAAAAAATAAAAAAAAAAAAAGAACTTCAACCCTCTTAAGCTCAAAAGATTTTGGGGAGAGCAGCGTAATATAGCAGAAAAAGTGTAGGAGATTTGGGTACGAATCCTGCTCCAGCACTTCGTGTTAGCAAGTTACTAAACTTCCCGGAGCTTCAGTCTCTTAATCTGTAGAATGGAGATTAACATTTGTTATTACCTACTACTCCTGTGGAAAAGTGCTGTGTAGACTTTAAAATGCTGCATGAAGTTATTGCTGTTATTATTATTGTGCTTCCTTTGCTACTTGCCCCTAGGTAGCAAGGATGACCCTGAGTTTTAAATGGAGAAAGACAGGGCCCATGCAGAGAATTAGCCCCGAATGACAGACAGGGCTGGGGAAGTAGCAACGGTCAAACGAGGTCTCACAGAGCCTTGTGCTGTCAGTCTCAAACTCATCTTCATGTCAAACCAGAGGATTCCCCCAGGACAAAACAAAGGCTCAAAGAAACAACCACCTTGAGGGTCAGGGGGGAGTGGGATTTGAAGGTCTATAGCTATCACCAAGCTCCCCAAGTCCCATTGCAGACAACAGGTTTGTCCAGGGAACAGCCTCTACACCCGGAGACAGGTGGGAACTGGGATAGTGAGGATTCTGGGAAGCAAGACGATGAGAGAGAGTAACTTGGAAAATCACACGCTAAATAAAACTCCGTTTGGATGCCGCGATCTCTCTCCGAAGACTAGGAGAGGGGCCAATCGGAGGAAGGATTTGCCGCCTCGGCTCCTACCCACCTACCCTCAACCTTGAGGGAGCCCGCTGTCCAAGAGAAGTCTGGATATAGTAGAGGAGGTGGAAGAGAAGACCCACTTGGACGCTCGGGGAAGCCTGGGCTAGGAGTGGAGCCGGCACAATGCGCTAAATCAAACTCGCGAGGAGCGAAGGAAAGTAAAAGTCACCAACTCTGGCTAGGCTGGGACCCCGACGGTAAGAGGGAGGACAGCAAAGTGCTTGGGAGTTCCGAACTCAGCTCCTCTGGAAGGAACAGGGGGAGTCTCTGGCTGTCAATCCCTGCGCCCTCTCCGCTGGGTGCTGGACCCCCTGGGAAGCTGGGCTGCAGCCGTCGGGTCCTGAAAGAACCCCCCTGGCTGGGCTGTTTCCGTCGGGTCTCAGGGGCGCTCGTTACTCACCGCGGGACGCTGCTGCTGCTGCTGCCACTGCTAGCGTTGCTGCCGCTGCTGCGCCGGGCACGGACACCGCGGGGAATGCGCAGCGCTCAGCTCCAGCTCTCCGAGTGCGCCCGGAGAGGAGAGACGCAGCACAGGAGCAGAAGGGGAGGAGCGGGGTGGCTCGGACTCAGCCACCCGTTAGAGGTCCCCTTCGGCCCCGGGACAGGGGGTGGGGATTGGGGCGTCCCCTGCTGGCAGCCTGCAGCCTTGCCGGGGGCAGGGGCGAGAGGGCGGGACTAGAACCTCGGAGTTTCTAGCAATCCCTAATCTTGGCGAAGTATATTGGGGACTTCTAGGATCGGAATCAATCAATCAAACAAATAAGCCTCTATTAAGAACTACTTTGTGCCAGGCACCGCTTAAACAATGAAAATTACAAAGAAAAAAAAGAAAGAAGCAATTCAAGGAGAGAGGGAATGTGGTTCAGTAGAACTGTAGATTTGAAGTCAGGATCTAGGTTCTAATTTTGATGTCATTTAACCTCTCTGGGCCTCTGTTTCCTTACCTGTACAATTAAGGGGGTTAGAGCAGATTAAATTACCTTCTTTTGGGGTGGGGGCAGGGCAATGAGGGTTAAGTGACTTGCCCAGGGTCACTCACACAGCTAGTACGTGTCAAGTGTCTGAGGTCGAAATTGAACTCAGGTCCTCCTGAATCCAGGGCAGGTGCTTCATCCACTGCCCAACTAGCTGTCCCCCCAAGTTACCTTCTAACTCCCAATCTATGGTCCTATGATTGATTCCCTGACCTCAAAGATCTCACATTCTATTAAGGAAAGCAAAATAAGTATGTGTGTGGAATAACTGGAATAGAATAATATGGAAAAATTACAAGGTAATTAAGAAGGAAGAGCACTAGCAGTTGGGGGGATCGGGAAAGGCTACTTGAAGAAAGTGGTTCTTGTTATTGTTGCACCTTGAAGGAAGAGAGAAATTCTGTATAAGAAGAAAAGTGAGAGAGCATATTGCAGGCACAGGGGGTAGAGGGATGGCCAGTGCAAAGGCAGAGATGGAAGGCAGAGTCCTTCTTACCTTTCCCATGTAATTGCACCTTACTCTCCTACTCTTACTCTGTGATTCAGTGACACTGGCCTCCCTGCAGCTCCTCGGTACACAACGCCACAATTTCCCAGCTCCAGGAATTTTCACTGCCTGTCTCTCCCCCATACCTCAAACTATTTCCCTCCTCCTCTCCATCTCCTGAATTCCTTCAAATCTCAGCCAAAGTCCCACCTTCTACAAGAATCCATCCCTGGTCCATAATCTTAGTGCCTTCTCTCTGAGATTATCTCAAATTTATCATAGATAGATAGATAGATGATAGTTTATATAGTTATTTGTAGGTTGTCCTCTCCATTAGACTGTGATCTCCTTGAGAAAACACTGTTTTGTTGTTGTTGGCCTTTCTTTGTATCCCTACTACTTAGCACAGGGCTCAACACATAGTAGGTATTTTATGTTTAGCTGGATCTTAGACTGGGGGGTAGGGACTGAAGCTAGAACAATAAATTGGGAATGGGTTGTGAAGGGCTTTAAAAGCCAAACAGAAGAGTTTATATTTTGTTCTATAGGCAATAAGGAGTCCCTGGAGTTTATGAAATCTATAGGAAAAATAAAACTGTGAAGCTGTGGAAGATGAAATTCAGGTACAGTATTTGGAACATGCCCTCTGTACCTCTTTTTCTCCAGAAAGCCTTTTTCCAGATAAGGGAGAACAAGAGTGTGGATGCCTATCCACCTCCACCCCAAAATCAAAGAAAGGGAGAGAGAGTGATCAACAGAGAGAGAAGACGAAGAAGAAGATGAAGACGAAGAAGAAGAAGGAGAAGAAGAAGAAGAAGAAGAAGAAGAAGAAGAAGAAGAGGAAGAAGAAGGAAGAGGAGGAGGAGGAAGAGGAAGAGGAAGAGGATAAAAAAAGGAATGCTTTACAAAGTACTTTTACACTATCTCCCTTGTTCCTCACAACAATAGTGAAGGTAGAAAAGAAGTAATATCTCCATTACAGACGAAGAAACTGCTTCTCAGAGAGATCAAGAGACTTACTCAAAGTAACACAACTGGTAAATGTCAGAAGCAACAATAGAAGTCGTTCAACTTGAGCTCAGCTGCCAGGGAGTGATCCATGTTTCTGGGGTCTAGTGGAAAGAGCACTAGCATGGGTCAGATGAACGAATATTTCACAATGTTGACTAAGTGTATGGCCTGAGTTTGACTTGTAGTAGGTTGGCATAGCAGAATGAGCACTGGTCTTAGAAGCAGAAGACCCTTATTTCCAATCTGACTGTAACCCTAAGCAAGCTACTTCATGTCTTTGTGACTCAATTTCCTCATCTATACTATGGGTATAACAATACTTGTGCTACCTTCCTCGAAGGATGACTATAAGGAAAGCACTTTGGAAATTGTAAAGACCTACATGAAGGTCAATTATTATTGTAACTAGGGGGTGGAGGGGGTGGGAGGAGGTGGACTGGCATATGAGAGTGAATCAGGCATAAATGTTCCCTGCCTGGTTGTAGTCCATGCAACCATGTGGAAACTTGGAGGAGAGCCATTTATAAATGGGAACCGGTGCTGTATGATGATAGAATTCTCTCTAATTGGGTTCAGAACCAGAACTGATGACTCCTGGGCTGCTGGGCTGGAACCCAGTATTTATACAAAAGGGTCAGCATGCCCCTATGTTGCTCCTTTTTCTTTTGTAGCAAGATTACTTGGAGTTACCTCCCCAGAGCCAAGTCAGGAAAGGGCTGCCCTGTCTCCCATCTGGATAACACTGGTTCTGAGCATATAGCCAACTTTGTCTTTTTTGTGTTTTCTTCCCTAATTAAGGGTCCAGGCCTTGAGATAAGCAGCTTGGAGATAAAAAGTGCCCCAGCACTGACTTTATGAGCATTTTCAAGTCTGAAGAGATTGCAGGATGACAGCTGGTGTCTTCCCCTCTTCTGACACCCAATCATAAGGGGGCAAGACAATACCAGAATAATCAGCAAGAGGAGGAGAGCCCAATAGAACAACAAAGTGCAATACAATAAATAGTTATTAAGCTCCTACTACATGCCAGGCATTGGTGCTAAGCTTATACAAATAAGAAAAAGAAAGATATCCTTGCCCTCAAGGGGCTTACAATCTAATGGGGGAAGACAACACGCGAAAGGAAGCTGCCATATCATAACGGGAGCTTCTTGAGGACGCCACAAAAGAAAAAAAAAAAGGATTTCCAGGGCTTGGAATTTGCCATATATGTTCTCCTCACATGTGCCAGTTTCATTATTCTCTCTCTCCCTCCCCAGAGCAATGGGGGTTAAGTAACTTGCCCAGGGTCACACAGCTAGTAAGTGTCAAGTGTCTGAGGTCAGATTTGAACTCAGGTACTCCTGAATCCAGGGCCGGTGCTTTATCCACTGTGCCACCTAGCTGCCCCAAGTTTCATTATTCTCTAAGTTAGTGCCCACGCTACCCATGGACTTTGTGTACATTTAAGTCAGTTAATGGATTAACATTTATTAAGTACCTACTATGAGGGGCAGCTAGGTGGCGCAGTGGATAAAGCACCGGCCCTGGATTCAGGAGTACCTGAGTTCAAATCCGGCCTCAGACACTTGACACTTACTAGCTGTGTGACCCTGGGCAAGTCACTTAACCCCCATAGCCCTGCAAAAAAAAAAAAAAAGTACCTACTATGTACTACTGTTGAGGCAGCTAGGTGGATCAGTGGATAGAGCACTGGGCCTGGAGTCAGGAAGACCTGAGTTCCAATCCAACCTCAGACACTTACTAGCTGTGTGACCTTGGGCAAGTCTCTTAACCTCTGTTTGTCTTCATCCACTGGAGAAGAAGTGGTAAACCACGCCAGTATCTTTGTCAAGAAAACTCCAAATGGAGTCACTGACTGGGATACAACTGAACAACAACATGTATCACTGTGCCAAGAGCTGGGAATACCAAAAACAAACAAACAAACAAAAAAAGCAAAAGACAGTTCCAGCCCTCAAAGAGCCCACAATGTAATGAAGGAAATAACCAGCTAACAAATACGTACAAACAAGCTACATACAGGATAAATAGGAAATAATTAAAAGAGGGGAAACATTAGAATTAAGAGGAGTTGGGAAAGACTTCCTGTGGAAAATGGAAGTTTAGCTTTGACTTAAAGGAAGTCAGAGAAGCCAGTAGATTTGTGAGACAGTGCTCTCTTGGCTTTGGGGAAAATGTTTTGTACCAATTGTTGTTGTGAAAGCTTCTCAGTAAATCTCTTTTCTAAAAGCTAATTGAAGTTTACTGGCTAACCGTAAATATGAAGTAAGTACATTGGTGGGAACTCATGAGCAAAAGTATTAGAACCACAGTCCCTCTGGATTACTGCTAGAACTGAAAAGAGAATAAGTAGTAGTGGTATATGATAGTGATGGAATATTATTGTGCTATAAGAAATGAAAAGCAGGATGATTTCAGAAAAACCTGGAAAGACTTAAATGAACTAATACAAAGTGAAATGAGCAGAACCAGGAGAATGTTGTACACAGTAACAGCAATATTGTTTAATGAAGAATTGTGAATGGTTTAGCTTATTCTCAGCAATACAATAATCCAAGACAATCCCAAAGGACTCATGATGAAATATGTCATCTGCCTCCAGAGAAAGAACTGATATTGTCTAAAAACAGACTGAAGCATATTCTTCTTCCTTCCTTCCTCTCTCTCTTTTTGTTTGGGTCATCTTGTACTAAATGACTAATATGGAAATCTTTTACATGATTGCGTGTGTATAACCTGTATCAGACTGTTTGTCATCCCAGGGAGGGGGAAGGAGAAGGAGGGGTAAAATTTGAAACTCAAAACTTTTTTAAAATGTAAAAAAAAGTTTTAACATGTAATTGGGGAGGTTAAAATATTATTAAAAATAAATAAATGTTACAAGGGAAGCAAAAACCAAGGAAATAATTTTTGAAACAACTCTGATAAAGGCTTCATTTCTCAATTATATAGAGAACTGACTCAAATTTATAAAAATCATTCCCCAATTCCCCAATTAATAAATGGTCAAAGGATATGAACAGGCAGTTTTCAGACAAAGAAATCAAAGCTATCTCTAATCATATGAAAAAATGCTCTAGATTACTATTGATCAAAGAAATGCAAATTAAAACAACTCTGAGGTATCACCTTACACTTATCAGAGTGGCAAATATAACAAAAATGGGAAATATTGGATGTTGAAGGGGATGTGGGAAAGCCAGGATGCTAATCCACTGCTGGAGTTGTAAAAAGATGCAGCCATTCTGGAGAATAATTTGGAACTATGCCCAAAGGGCTATAGAACTGTGCATATACTCTTTGATCCAGCAATATCGCTGTTAGGTTTATATCCCAAAGACATCCCAAAAGAAGAGAAAAAAGACCTATTTGTACAAAAATATTTATAGCAGCTCTTGTTGTGGAGGCTAAGAACTGTAGATCAAAGGAATGCCCATCAATTGGGGAATGGCTAAACAATCCGTGGTATATGATGGTGATGGAATATTATTCTGCTATAAGAAATGACAAGTAGGATGATTTCAAAAAGGCCTAGAAAGGTTTCTATGAACCGATGTATAGTGAAGTGAGCAGAACCAGAAGAATGTTGTACACAGAGACAGCAATATTGTTTGATGAAGAACTGTGAATGGCTTAACTATTCTCAACAATACAACAATCCAAGGCAATCCCAAAGGACTAATGATGAAACATACTATCCTCCAAAGAAAGAACTGGTGTTGATTGAACACAGACTGAAGCATGCTATTTTTCACTTTTTTTTCATTTTTTGTTTTATTCAAGTTTTCTTGTACAAAATGACTCATATGTCAATGTTTTACATAATTGCACAGGTATAACCCATCTGATTGCTTGTTGCCTCAGGGAGAGGGAATGGGAGGGAGGGAAGAAGGGATAAAAATTTGGAACTCAGAACTATAAATAAAAATGTTTATTACAAGGAAAAAACAAATAAATGTGCATATATATATATATATTTAGTGAGGCAATTGGGATTAAGTGACTTGCCCAGGGTCACACAGCTAGTAAGTATTAAGTGTCTGAGGCCAGATTTGAACCCAGGTACTCCTGACTCCAGGGCCGGTGCTCTATCCACTGCGCCACCTAGCTCCCCATGTATTTTTTTAAATAAATAAAATAAAATAATAAGAAGTAGCTATTCTATGGGATCCCAACATGTAAGTTCTAATGCTCAGTTGGCCTCAAAGGGGGCACTCTATTATTAATAGCAATATAGGGCATCCCCAAAGTCTTAGTGCAGTGATAAGCTTTTGTAGACTTTTAGAACACTCTGTATACTTGCATACTTGCAATCTTACAGAGCTGAAGTGACTTACTTGTGGACTATCAACTAATAAGTGTCAGAGTTAAACCCTGAAGTCCAAAGCCAGCACTCTATATACTCTACCTCAAATGAAATCATATTTGTAAAAGTCACTTAGCACAATGCCTGGCACATCGTGGACATTATATAAAAGTGTATTTCCTTTTTCCTTCCCACTATGCTATCTTTCTCAGAGTAATCCTGTTCTTCTTCCTTGCCTACTTCAGAAAGCTTAGATTCCTACATTCTATAACAGATAGAATCTTGGGGCTGCTAGGTGGTTCAGTGGATAGTTGATAGAGCACCAACCCTGGAGTCAGGAGGACCTGAGTTCAAATCCAGCCTCAGAGTATCACTAGCTACATGACCCTGGGACAAGTCACTTAACCCCCATTGCCTCCAAAAATAAAAACAAAACAGGCAATATCTTAAAATAAAGAAAGAAAGAAAGAAGGCGGCAGCTAGGTGGCGCAGTGGATAAGGCACCAGCCCTGGATTCAGGAGGACCTGAGTTCAAATCCGGCCTCAGACACTTGACACTTACTAGCTGTGTGACCCTGGGCAAGTAACTTAACCCCGATTGCCCCGCAAAAAAAAACCCAAAACCCACCTTTGAGATCCTCCCATGTCAAAAATGTAGTAATCCAGTTTTGTTTTTTTAATGTAGGAATTATTGCATATAACATGTATAATGTTAGACAACTGTAGTCTCTCATCTCCAGAAAATTAAAAAAAAAGGGAAGAAGGTGCATTTTTTCACCTCCTCTTCAGGGCCAAGATTGATCATTATAATCTCACAGCATTGTTTCTTTCTTTCTTTCTTTCTCGTTCTATCCTTTTATATAATTGTATTTATTGCCTATATTTTATAAATAAAAGTGTATATATTTTATAAATTAAAATGCTTATATATTTATAAATAAAATACATTTATTGTATATATTTTTTTCCTAGCTCTGCTTACTTCACTTTAAATCAATTCACATTAGTCTTCCTTTGCTTCTCCATATTCATCACTCCCATTGAGATGGTGGTGGTGGTGGTGGTGGTGGTCCTTCTTTCTCTAAGAGGACCATGACATTGGGGTAATGTCATGACTTGCAGTGAATCAGATTTAAGTGATGGAGGGATGTGCAAAGTCTTGGTGACTCTCACTCTCTCCTCCAGAGCCACCTGGGTCCAGTGGCAAGATATTCATCAGGACAACTGCAGATGGCCCTGAATGTTTAAAGCAATTGGGGTTAAGTGACTTTCCCAGGGTCACATAGCTAGTAAGTGTCTGAAGTCAGATTTGAACTCAATGAGCTACCCAGCTGCACACACACACACACACACACACACACACACTGAGATGTAGGACATAGACAGTAGAAGATAAATTTTAACTAGTCCTGAGTAGTGTCTCAACCAGCATTCTTATGAATGACTATGGATCTTGAGAAGTAAAGAACCTCAGAGGCTACCTAGTCCAACCCCCTCATTTTTTTTTTTTGTTTTTGTTTTTTGGCCAGGCAATGGGGGTTAAATGACTTGCCCAGGGTCACATAGCTAGTAAGTGTCAAGTCTCTGAGGTCAGATTTGAACTCAGGTCCTCCTGAATCCAGGGCCAGTGCTTTATCCACTGAGCCATCTAGCTGTCCCCCCCAACCCCCTCATTTTACAGATGAGGAAACTAAAGTCCAGGAAAGTTCAGTGATCTACCCAAGGTCACACAGGTAATAAGTGTCAGAAGCAGAATTTGAACCAATATCCTCTGATTCCAGAAACATCCCTTATTCCACTACACCACAGAGTTCAAAGGCAAATTTAATTTCCATCTTCCTCAGGCTACAACATCATACAGACATTGCAAACAAAGCTATATAAGTGTAAGTTCTAATTATTCATGATAATCAAGGTCAGCCTTTTGCATAATACAATAGGAGGTCACCTACTTGTATGACTTGAAGAAGTTAAGAAAAGGAAATCTCCTTCTACCAACCCAACCAGCTCAGCAACTGTTTGAAATTGCACCATTAGAACTTTATTCTTTGGACCCAAGCCAAACATGAACTTTGTGTTCTGAAAATATACCCTGAGAAGTAACCCATTAAGCCCTTTCGGTCACTGACACCTCAGTGTCTATGATTTATCAAATCCTTTCTTAGGTGGAGATTTTGATATGGAGAACCAGAGAAGAGGCATAAGGACGTTGAGTACGTGAGAAAACCAAAAGGGGAAGATGAATACAGAAAAGGCAAGGGGCCGGAGTCCCAGAAACAAACCCTCCATACTTCCTGAGTTGTTGTCCTTGATGTTAGAGCTGGAACAAACCTCAGGGATCATCTAATCTAACTCTTGTCACTTAGTCAAGGACTGGAGGCATAGTGATACCATTTATCAAGGACTAACACCATGCCTAGGACATTGAAAAAAATATCTTTGCTTACACCGGGATTATTTTCCAAGGGAGATATACTTCAGAGACTTGGATTCCTTACCTTTCGTGGAATCCATGTAGATTTTATTATTATTAATACATAAAATAAGCTCATTTTCATTTACTAGTTGCCATGGTTTTTAAACAGTCCGGCTGAGTCCCAAATGGCAGTTTTAGCCCAATGAGAAACTTGTTGTTGTTGTTGTTGTTGTTGTTGTTGTGTCTGATTCTTCATGACCTTGTGGACCCTAGCATGCCAGTACTGTTCAAGGGGTTTTCTTGGCAAAGACACTAGAGTGGTTTACCATTTCCTTCTCCAGCGGATTAGGGCAAAGAGAGGTTAAGTGACTTGCCCAGGGTGATACAATTAGTGTCTGAAGCTGGATTTGAACTCAAGTCTTCCTAACTCCAGGCCCGGCACTCTATCCACTGAGCCACCTGTCAAATGGGACTAAAATCTAAGTCTACTGACTCCAAGTTCACTGCTCTATGCTGCTATTTACATGCACATTTTAAGACATAGCTTGTATGCTCCTACTCCTTGTCTCATTTCATGTAATTTCCCACAAAGCATTCTACATTTCTGTATTTTCCTCATGCTTATCACTCTTTATGACAGTTTAGGGCTCCAGTACATTGATGTATCCCAGTCTGTTTATCCATTCCCTGACTGTTAGGCATTTAGATTGTTTCCAGGTTTTCCCTATTACACATAAGACAACTATAAATAGTTTTGAGCAAATAGCTCTTTTCTTATTTTAAGTCATCTTCAGTTACTTCCAATGAGACACATTTCCAATGGTGAGACTACTAGGTCAAAGAGGATATCCAACTTTATATACCTTGTTGACTGTGACCACATTAACCTTTGGGGCAAATTCCTAATGGTGGGATTACCGGGTCAAAGAGAATGGTTAGTTTTATAAACCTTGTTGTCTGTGACCATATTGCTTTCTGGAAAGATGACACCATTTCTCAATGCCCTCAGCAAAGTGTACCAAGAGTGTACTAAGAGCTTTTACCGTTGTTTTTTTCAAGGTGATTTAAGGAGCCTGAAGTTATACACTAGCTGATAAAGGCTAGAAAATCAGATCACATCCCTTGTTGGCAATCAATCAACCAATCAATCAACAAAGAATTACCTATCGAGTGTCTGCTATGGATAGGACACTGTCCCAGATGCATAACAAGAACTTATTCCGGAAGATACAGTCCTACCCTCAAGGAATTTGAGTGGTAAAAAGATAATGAACAATTCTAGGCAGTGTATGGTAAATTCAACAACCTCCAACAGCTATTTTTATTTCTTATGTTAATCCTTGGAACATTTACAAAGATTGGAGCTGACAGGTTCCTTGCCTTCATAGAGCTTATAATGGTAATCGGGTGTTATGGGATTCTATCTCTTGTCTCTGCTCCTTTGCACAAGGAATATATTCATAGCATCACAGAAATAGGGATAGAAGGAACCTCGAGCCCAGCTGATCCAACCCTTTTATTTTACAGATGAAAAAATTAAGATTAAGGGTAGGGAAAAGGAATAAACATTGATTAAGTACTTTCTGTCTGTCAGTAATTTCAAAATAACCCTGTGAGGTCTGGTACTATTATTATTATTCCCATTTTACAGTTGAAGAAACTGAGGCAGACAAAGCTTAAATGACTTGCCCAGGGTCACACAGCTAGCAAATGTCTGAGGCCAGATTTGAACTCAAGTCTTCTTGACTCCAAGCCCAGTGCTCTTTTCACTGCATCATCCAAGGTACCAGAGAATTTGAATGAATGACCTACCATAGAACATACATGTACAAAGTAGTAGAATTTCTAAAAGCCATTGCTCTTCCCACTGTGCCACACTGACCTCTTCATTATTGCCCTAACTTCCTTCAGAGCTTAGATCAAGTGCCACCTCTTCCAGGAAGCCTATTCTGATTTCCCTAGTTCCTAGTTCTCTCCCCTCAGAAATTACATTATAAATATTTTCCATATAATTTTCTATGTGTAATAGGTAATCAGGGGAATTCTATTCCATCTTCCAGACTGGGTCACACCTCCTGAAGCTAAGCATGCCCCTGGCCCATTTCTTCTTGTGGCCTTTGCTAAAGCACATATAAAATTAGAAGTTTGCCCATGTGCTATTTCTGCTACCTTCTCCAAAATGGAAGCAGTCTAAAAGGATTATCCAGTAAGCCAGGAAAAGTAGGCCCACTTAATAGACTTTGAAAACAGTGACTCTTATATTCTCTTTTTTCCCCATTTGCCCAGCACATGGTTCTTGCTCTCAGATTTGCAGCAAGAAGGTAGGAGGGGATCTCTTCCTCTACCCCCACGCTTGAAGCAGTGACAGCTTACTGAGTTTAAGATTGAGTACCTATGTTAGCAGAGATGGGCCTGAGGCTGAACCTCAAATCTCTCTTCCTCTTCTTTGAGTTTTTTTCACTGAGCACACCAAAAAGCAATCCTAAGTTGGGCCAAGTCAGCTACATCTCCCCTCAAGGTTCCAGGGGGTAAAAGTTTCTCTTCTCTGCACCATCAGCTCAAGCCCCCACTGACTATCCCCCTTTACCCTTGTTCCTAAGAGTCTGTGACGAGCACTCCGGTTCCACTTAGCCATTTCATATCAAGTAGCTTTTTTTTTTTAGCTTTTTTTTTTTGTGGGGTAATGAGGGTTAAGTGACTTGCCCAGGGTCACATAGCTAGTAAGTGTCAAGTGTCTGAGGCCAGATTTGAACTCAGGTCCTCCTGAATCCAGGGCCAGTGCTTTATCCTCTGCGCCACCTAGCTGCCACCTCAAGTTGCTTTTATAAAAGGGTATTTACTTCAAAGACATAGCAAAAGCAGAGTATATTTCCCCTCAATATCTCCAGGTTCTCCACCTACATCACCTCAGTTTCTGGAAGAATAGGCTCAAAACCTAGCTCACTTTCAACATAGCTTTGGTGCCACCAAATTTCATGTCTTGATCTAGTGTGACTTTTGGGTGAGTTGTTCTGCTGGGCTGGAGTCCCGAACTTTACTCCTGAAGATCACTCTTTGTTCCACAGGGCACTGATGCCTTACTGGCTGCAAACCCCAGCCTGGATTCCTATTCCAAGATTCCTGTGTCTCACTCTCCTGGCATTTCATTGATTAAATGAGATATTTGAGGGGCAGCTAGGTGGCGCAGTGGATAAAGCACTGGCCTTGGATTCGAGAGGACTTGAGTTCAAATCCAGCCTCAGACACTTGACACTTACTAGCTGTGTGACCCTGGGCAAGTCACTTAACCCTCATTGCCCCACAAAAAAAAAAAAAATGTAATGAGATATTTGGATAGCAATTAGCAATCCTATTTATCTTTCTTCTGAACACTTCAAAATCTGCTCTCCAAAAATCTAAGGTACGTGTGAATCTAGACCTAGGTTTCCTCTTCTTCTCTTTCACAAACTCTAAGGTAGAGGAATAACTTCCCCTTAGGCTTACCATCATTTCCACCATAGTAATCAGTTCCTCTTTGGCATTCAGCATCAGATCCAGAATAGAATTTCCCCTTGTTGGTTCCTTCACCATTGAAAAAAAAATGGCACAGTCGTTCAGGCAAAACAAGAAGTTACCATTGGAAACAAAAGAACTCTAGCATTGTCTGGATAACTGTAGTCTCACATCAGAGTTGGCTAAACTCTATTGGATCTTCCAAAATAAAAAGAGTTTGAGTTTTATTTCTGTAGTATCTGAAGTCTGGAGACCAACCTCAATGTAACCAGAGTTTATCACTAGAAAGCTGGCCACTAGGAGATGACGTTTTTGGGCCCTTCTGAACCATGAAGCATAAATAAATAGCAAATTCTGGGATATTTGGCTCTTTTCCATTTGAATAACTGGGGAAAGGTGTCTTTCTGAAAGCATATGCCTGATGATTTGGGGGTCAGGACTGGTAACCAAGGAGAACTGACAAGCAAAAACAGTATGAAGAAGAAGGCTGGTTAGAAAAGAATAATGAGGGGGCAGCTAGATGGCGCAGTGGATAAAGCACTGGCCTTGGATTCAGGAAGACCTGAGTTCAAATCCAGCCTCAGACACTTGACACTTTATTAGCTGTGTGACCCTGGGCAAGTCACTTAACCCTCATTGCCCCACCAAAAAAAAAAAAAAAGAAGAAGAAGAAAAAGAATGGCCAGAGAGGAGAAGTTCCAGAAGATAATTTTGCCTTCATCTCACACTTGGGAGATGGCATTGAACAATTGGACCAAGCGTTTGGACACAGGGAGCCTCAGACTTAGAATATTTGTGCAGGGGCCTTCATCAAGGGAACTTTTATTCTCAAGACTGTACAAGCCTTTAAGGATTTACATAGATTCGTGGAGGAATGCTTGCTCATTCTAAAATTTCTGTTTGGTTTCCTTCCTTTCAATCAAACATTCCTCAGTAATATGAACAGTGTGCTTGCAAAATGGGCAGTTGGTCTCAGAATACCAGGGATATGGTTAATATATTTTCCCAGCTTTCCTGGGTTGGGAATGGGTGGCTAAAGAGAAAGAAAAGTTTCCGAAGTGTACCTCAGCCCTCTGTGTTATGCAGATCTCTGAAATAAGGGTCACCCATGTTTTTTATGTGAAAGTGTTTATTATATTCTTCGTTCCGTTCAGTTTTCCGGCTTTGCCAGAGACTCTGGGTAGTCGTAACATCTCTTTTTGCCTCTTGTTTTCTCATCTAGCACTTCAAGTTTATTCCAACTATTTGCCTCCATTCATAGGGGAAGGAACAGTAGGGGAGGATGTTCTGAGAGCATTTGAGGTGGGAAAGAGGAAGTAAGAAAGTTCTTGTGATAAATTTGGGTGAGCACTTCTAAAAAGAGGCTGCTACCAAGAGACACTTCCAGCTTTAACGCGGTGTAGTTCTAATCATAACCCCATCAGTTCACAGGGTTAACTTTTGGCCAAATTGTGAAATAAATAAAGTTTATTTTTGTGCATCTCACTGTCCCATTGGTATCCCTCTCCTCCCTCCAGAAACTGCCCCTACCACACATATTCAGATAGCTCATCTACTTCTCCAAGGTGTTCTCCACTGGTTATTCAACTAAGAGGTTGGTTGATAACTGTTGCTAAGCTTCGCCAATTCAACTTCGTAACATCTCTCATATAAACCCTCTTTTCTCCTTTGACATTGCCAGCTGCCTTCATCATCTCACACCTGGATTATTACAATATTATGTTAAGAACAACTTTGAGTGAATAAGTCATTTTCACTATTATAAATACCCAAATTAACTACAACAGACACATGAAGGAAGATGCTATCTGGATCCAGAGAATCATGGGGGTTCAAGGGTTCATGAACTTGGATGGGAAAAAATTTACATCTTAATTTCAATATAATTGTTTTCCTTTGCAATCCTATGTGTTTAATTTTGTTTGTATTATATGTGTATCTACATGTATATGTTTTATATTTTGTTTTAGATATTATTTTGTGAAGGGATCTATATGTACTTTATCAGACTGCCAAAGGGGTCAATGATACATACAAAGAAGAGTTCAGAAGCCCTGAGCCCAACCCCCTTATTTCACAGGAGAGGGAAATAAAAGTACTGGCAAGGGGTTGGAGAAAAACTTGAGTGCAGACCCCAGGTTACTCAGGTAGATGGGGGTTATGTGAGGAGGAGATAGGACCTAGTGAGGGGATATTGTAGCTGTTCATCTTTTGTTCTCAAAGAGGATCATGACATCGGGAGGTTATGTCGTGACTTGCCGCAAATAGGATTTAAGTGAGGGAAAGCTGTGCAATGTCACCAACCTCACTCTCTCCTCCAGAGCCATCTGGGTCCAGTGGCAAGATATACATCAGGACAACTGGAGATGGCCCCAGATGTTTTGAGGCGATCAGGGTTAAGTGACTTGCCCAGGGTCACACAGCTAGTAAGTGTCAAGTGTCTGAGGTCAAATTTGAACAGGGCTGCCTGACTCCAGGGCCAGTGTTCTATCCACTGCAGAGCTACCTAGCTGCCCCCCTAGAGAGGGAAAAGGGGTGATAAGAAGACAAGTTTTTCTCCCTTCACAACTCTGGCAAAGCTGATCTCTCCCTAGAAGGCACCAAGGCTAAGGGCTCCCATTGATGTGGACAGAATCAAATCTCTGTCTAATGATTCACATGGACCTTTCCCATTGCCCAACCCAGTAAAGAAATCCCCAACCTGCATGGGTGCAGGGCTAAACCAGTTCCCAGGCTAAGGATGACCAAGCACAGTTAATTCCCTGGCTACTCTTATATCTAGGTGTTCAAGAGTCTCAGGAAGCCTCCTTCTTCCTTTGGGAGCATTCATTTCTGCCCTCTGACCCTGGTGGCGTCAAGAAAGTTCTCCTTCGATCAGGAGGATAAGCTCTTGCCAAGATCTGCCATGTTCTCATCCACTTTCTCACACCCAAGCTCACTTCAACTCAGCATCATGACCCATTTGGCTCACACATTTGGTGTGTGTGCTTGGGGGACGACCTGACAGTTTTTATTTCCTTCCTCACTGTGTTCAGTGCCCAGGGCTCCTCCTCTGCTGACTTAACACTCTTTCTGACAAAAAGGATGTAGATTCTCTGGACATGCCTTCCTGGGAAGATTTAAAACTCCTCCCAGTCCCCCTTCTCAATAGTCCATGTCATTCTTGTCCATAGACCCTAGGGCTTCAGGTGCCCAGGGAACCTCAGAGTTCTAACAGGGAAAGTAGTACTGATGGTCCCTGATGACTCACATAAGAAATGATGACATCAGAGGGCAGCTAGGTGATGCAGTGGATAAAGCACCAGCCCTGGATTCAGGAGGACCTGAGTTCAAATCCGACCTCAGACACTTGACACTTACTAGCTGTGTGACCCTGGGCAAGTCACTTAACCCTCATTGCTCCACAAAAAAAAAGAACAAAAAAGAAATGATGACATCAGCTTGCTCATATTTTGTGACATCATGGATCCAACCTTATGGTTTAACCTTGTTCACTAATAGCAGGGAAATATGGAAAATATGCTATGCGTAGATAACAGACTTCAGGTAGAGTGGCAAATGGTGCCACCATTCTGGAAATCAATTTGACATTTTGTGAGAAAAGTTATTCAAATAATCACACCCTCTAGCTCAATAAGTCTACTACTAAGCATGTACTCCAAGGAGGTCAGTGACAGAAAAGTCACTCAAGAGTTCATTAGTTCTCTCTCTGGAGATAGGTGATGCAGTCTAGCCCTGAAGATGGGAGGACCTGTATACAAATCTTACCTCAGACATTTATTAACTGTGTGACCCCGGGCAAATCACTTAACCCTGATCACCTTAAAACATCCAGGGCCATCTTCAGTCATCCTGATGTATATCTTGCCACTGGGACCCAGGTGGCTCTGGAGGAGAGAGTCAGGTTGGCAACCTTGCACATCCCTCCTTTACTTAAATCCAATTCAGTGCAAGTCATGACATCACCCTGATGTCATGGTCCTGCCTGTTCATATTCTTTATCAATTGGGGAATGGCTCTTATTTTATAAATTTAGCTCAGTTCCCTATATATTTGAGAAATGAGACCTTTCTAATTTTGGCTGCATTGGTTTTGTTTGTGCAAAAAACCTTTTAAATTTCAAGTAATCAAAATTATCCATTTTATATTCCATGATCATCTCTATCTTTTGCTTGATCATAAGCTCTTCTTTTATCCATAAATCTGACAGGTATATTTTTCTATGCTCTTTTAATTTGCTTATGACATTACCCTATATCTAAATCATCTACTGATTTTGATCTTATCTTGGGATAGGGTGTGAAATGTTAGTCTATACCTAGTTTCTGTCACTCTGCTTTTCAGTTTTCTCAGCAATTTTTGTCAAATGGTAATTTGTTGCCCCAAAAGCTTAGATTTTTTTAGCTTACCAAACACTAGATGACTATGGTCCTTTACTACTGTGTATTATGTACCTAATCTATTCCATTGATCCACCACTCTATTTTTTGAGATATGAGATTGTTTTTTATCATTACCACTTTGTAATATAGTTTGAAATCTGGTACTGCAAGGCTGCACTTCATTTTTCTTTCATTGATTCTTTTAATATTTTTGACCTTTTGTCCTTTCAGATGATTTTTTCCCAGCTCTACAAAGTAATTCTTTGGCGATTTGATTGGTATGGAACTGAATAAGTAAGTTAATTTAAGTAGAATTGTCATTTTATTATATCAGATCCACCTATCTGTGAGCAATGAACATTTCTCCAATTGTTGAGATTTGTCTTTATCCATGTGAAAAGTGTTTTGTAATTGTGTTCATATAGCCCCTAGGTTTGTTTTGGCAGACAGACTCCCAAGTATTTTATATTGTCTGAAATTGTCTTAAATGGAATATCTCCTATCTCTTTCTGCTGAGTTCTGTTGGTAATATACAGAAATGCTAATAATTTATGTGGGTTTATTTTATATCCTGCAATTTTGCTAAACTTGTTCATTGTTTCAATTAGTTTTTTAGTGGATTCTCTAGGGTTCTCTAAGTATATCATATCATCTACACAGAGTGATAGTTTTGTTTCCTCATTGCTTATGTTTATTCCTTGTATTTCATTTTCTTTTTTTATTGCTCTAGCCAGCATTTCTAATACAATACTGAATAATAGTGGTGATGATGGACATCCTTGCTTCTCCAAGGATCTTATGGGGAAGGTTTCTTCTAGCTTGTTTCCATTAGAGATAATGCTTACTCTTGGTTTTAGAGAGATATTATGTATCATTTTAAGATAGGTTTTGTTTATTCCTATGATTTAAAACATTTTAAAAAAATATTTTTAAGAAGATAAACTTGTGTCCCTATCACTGTAGGTTCCTGTAAGGGTTGTAGCTGTTATCTTTCTACCTCTTTGCTTCAGTTGTTCTTCTACCAGATCTGGATTTACTTTTTTGCCAAATAGACTCTCCAGTGAAGTATGGCCACCCTCCTTATTAGTCCCTCCACCCACCCAAATCTAGACCTTGCTATTTCTGACCTCTGCACCTTTGCTCATGTGCATACACTGCCTTGGAAATGTCTCTCTCTTCCTCTCTATCTTCTTTCTTTTAAATATTCTCATATTTTCTTTTTTATTATGAATTTAATCCTCAACAAGCACATATTTCCATATACAAAGAAGAACAAAAAAGAGAACTGTATATAAAGTAGAAAGAGCTACTTGGTGTAGTGCCATGATGTCACACATGAGACCTATAACACTCCTGCGTGCAACCCTATCCAAGTTAAAATGTAATGGGAAAAACAAAAACAAAATGTAATGAGGAGGGGCAGCTAGGTGGCGCAGTGGATAGAGCACCAGCCCGGGAGTCAGGAGTACCTGAGTTCAAATCCGGCCTCAGACACTTAACATTTGCTAGCTGTGTGACCCTGGGCAAGTCACTTAACCCCAATTGCCTCACTAAAAAAAAAAAAAATTAAAAAAAAAAGTAATGAGGAAACATTTAACAAAAAATACATATATAATAGAACATGGGTGATGTTAATACATGATTTTCTAGGTCAATATGTGGCCCACGGGGGCAGCTAGGTGGCACAGTAAATAAAGCATTGGCCCTGGATTCAGGAGGACCTGATTTCAAATGCTGCCTCAAACACTTGACCCTTACTAGCTGTGTGACCTTGGGCAAGACACTTAACCCTCATTGCCCCACCAAAAAAAAAAAAGTCAATATGTGGCCCACATGGATCCTTAATGTGCAATTTAATGGCCCCTGTTTCTATTTGAATTTGACATCACTGGTGTGGTGGAGACACTATTACACCTCAGTGTTGTTTTAAATGAGGTATAGACTGGTGTTTAAATCCTATCCTAAACACTTGTGTATTTGTGAGATTATGGTCAATAATATTATGGTCACTTACCCTCTCTTGTTCTGCTTCCTAATCTATGAAAAGGGACAGCTAGGTGGTACAGTGGATAGAGCATTGGCCCTGAAGTTGGGAAGACCTGAGTTCAAATCTCACCTCAGACTCTTACTAGCTGTGTGACCCTGGTCAAGTCACTTAACCCCAATTGCCTTAAACATAGGGGTCCATCTAGTTGTCCTGATATATACCTTGCCACTCGACCCAGATGGCTTTGGAGGAGAGAGTGAGGTTGGTAACCTTGCACAGCCCTCCCTCACTTAAATCCAATTCACTGCAAGTCATGACATCACCCCTACCTCATGGCATTCTTTGAGAATAAAAGACAAACAACAACAATCTGTGAAATGGGCATAATAGTAACATCTACCTCAGAGGATTATTATGAGGATAAAATGAAATGAAAGAATAGATGTAAGTTGGTTTTAAAAGCTTCAAGAGCTATATAAATGTGATCTAACATTATTATTATAAGTGTATCATATACAACTTTTTAAAAAATGAATATTAAATTTAACAAGGTAGTAACAAAATTGCCCTATTTGTTTGTCCCCTTCTGAACTTTTTTCTCTTTTCTTTTCCTTTCTTTCTCCCTCCTTCTCTCCCTCACTCCCTTTCTTTTTCTCTTTCTTTCTCTTTTTCTTCTTCTTTCCCTTTTATTCCTTTATTGCTTCCTTCTCTCTTTTTTCCTTCCTTCTCTCTTTTTTCCTTCTTTCTTTTCTTTTTTCCTTCCTTCTTTCTTTTTTCCTTCTCTCCTTCCTTCCTTTCTTCTCTATATCTAGCCTGGTCTGGAAGTACAACAGCCACTCACAGGCCAGATTCCAGTACTTTGGGACATGGAAGCCCCCATCTGCTCTTGTTTTCCCAAAAGTTCACCCCTCCTTAGACACCCTGATGGCTGCTTATTCCCAGGGGCTCACCATACCAGTATTGGATTTAGTGCAAATACCCAACTGCCACCAACCTCAGTTTCCCCAGTAGCAGGGATTAAAGGAATGCACAACCACAGTGGGGCTCTTCTGTGTATTTGATTTATTAAAATATCTTCCTTCTCCTCCTGTTTATCCTCCATCTCTTCCTCCTTTTCCGCCTCTTCTTTCTCTTCCTCCTCCTTCTCCTCCTTCTCTCCTCTCCCTTCTCCTCTTCTTTTTCTCCTCCTCTTCCTCCTCCTCCTCCTTCCCTTCCAGACCTTGGCTCTCTTCTATAAACTCACCCTGTTATTTCAGCCCTCAATATTTCCTGGCCCTGACCTTCCACAGCATCTACAGCCTGGATGTCATGACCTAGAGTTTGATTACATTTTATCTTGTCCCGTTTCCTAATTTCTTCAAGGGTATTAGTCTACCCAGACAGATTGTAGGAGGGCAGAAGCCATGCCTTACACTCCTTCAATATTTCCAGTAGAACTTGGTAAAGGATGAAGTTCATTTGAAGCCAAGTACATGTTTTTGGATTGATTACTAATAATAGCTCTCATTTATAGGGCATTTTAAGGCTTATTACAAAATGGTAAGGAAGATAACAATAATGACATTCTAAAAGCACTTTAAGGTTGGCCAAGTACTTTAGATAACAACAGCAACAAGAACTAACATTTATATGGTGCTTACTTTGTGCCTGGAACATAAATACAAATTAAAAGCTAAGTGTTTTTCATATATTATCTCATTTGATTATTACAAAAACCCTGTGAGGGCAGCGCTATTTTTAGCCTTATTTTATAGATGAGGAAACTGAGGCATGCTGAGGTTAAGTGACTTGGCCAGGGTCACATACCTAGTAAGTGTCAGAAGTCAAATTTGAACTCTGGTCTTCCTGACTTCAGGCCCTGCACTCTATCAACTGTGCCATTTACATCATCTCATTTGATCCTCCTAAGAACCCTGGGAGGTAGGTTGCTATTATAACCTCCATTTTACTGATAAGGAAACTGAGGCTGAATGAGATTAAATAACTTACCTAGGGGAAGCTGGGTGGCACAGTGGGTGGAGCACCGGCCCTAGAGTCAGGAGGACCTGAGTTCAAATCCGGCCTCAGACACTTAACACTTACTAGCTGTGTGACCCTAGGCAAGTCACTTAGCCCCAATTGCCTCACCAAAAAATAAAAAATATTTTAAAAAAATTAAAAATAACTTGCCTAGGTCCACACACCTAGTAAGTATCTGAGACAGGATTTGAACCCAAGTCTTAGAGGGTCCAACTACTACTCTAGATACTCTGTCAGCTGTTTGACATGATAATGTTAAGCTTCCCCCTATCATTTAATAGATTAAAAAATAAAAACAAGGGGGGCAGCTAGGTGGCATGGTGGATAAAGCACCAGCCCTGGATTTCAGGAGGACCTGAGTTCAATCTGACCTCAGACACTTGACACTTACTAGCTGTGTGACCCTGGGCAAGTCACTTAACCCTCAGTGCCCTGCAATAAATAAATAGATGAATGAATGAATTGATAGATAAATGAATGAATGAATAGGTAATAAATAAATAGATAGATAAATGGATAAATAGATAAATAAATAAATGAATAAATGAACAAAAAAGCCCAAAGGGTAAGAAATATGAAATGACTTATCTAGGGTCATGCTATTTTATAAGTGTCTGAGCTAGAATTAAAAACCAGACTCTCTTGGTTCCAAGTGTACAGCTCTGTCCACCATGGAAGTCACCAAATGAAACTTTCTAGAGGGAGAGACTGCTAGACCATTTCAAGGGGGTGGTACCCCTTATACTATCCTAGAGAGAATCTCTGACTCTCAGCTGCAGGCTAGCCCTTCTTCAGCCCTTCAGTGGCCTCAGATGCCCTACAATGAGGCCCGTTTCCATCTCCTCGAGTCACACAGACACTGCTGGGAACAAACTGTCCCCTCATCTGGAGAGTCATTTCCCACACTACATTCCTGCCCACCCTGGGCAGCTTAGTCTTCTTTCCCCGCCAACTTGCTGTGATAAATTAATCCCGCTGCCCTGTATGGCTTGCCAACTCGACCTGGTTCACACGTTAGGGCAGTCACCAAATGGTGGGGTTCTGACCACGATTACCAGCAGATGCATCCTGGACTGGGGAAGAGAGACAAGCTTTTTGAGAATCGCTGACTTAGCCAACAGTAAAGGACCCTGCCCCTCCCAGTCCCACAGTTTCAGTGTAGGAAACTTCAAATTCACACCCAACCGCTTGCATTTTCTTTCCCTCGCCCCATCACGATATCCTTTAATACATCTAATCATAGACCTTGAGCTAGAAGGGGCTTCAAGAAATCATCTAGCCCAGCCCCCTGTCTTCGGGTAGCTAAAGTATTATTATTCCCATTTGACAGATAAGACAAGTGAGGCAAAGTGACCCTGCTGAGGTCACATGACTAACTCCCTCTTCCACCTAGATACATCCTACCCCTTCTTCAAATTCTAATTCAAGTCCCAGGTCCTCAAAGAAGCATTCACAGTCTACTCTAACCCACTGGAATGTTCCTCTCCTCTGAACTCATAGCATTAATTGTGTGTCTCATTTATTTGGCTATTAATCATCTACCTTGTACTGTTATTTTATGTTATTATTGAATCTCACAATCTCCCTCATGAAAAGGATCATACTTTCTTCTTCTTCTCTACCTCCCATGGTGCCCTCCACATAGCAAGCATTCAGGAAATATTTGTAGATCAGGCCATTTCCATCTCTCCTATCTCCCTTCATTCCAAAGAGCTAAAGAGAAAAGCTAACCTTTCTAATACTCTATGAGGCAGCTGGTGGCTCAGTGGATGAAGCACTGGGGCTGGAATCAAGAAGATCTGAGTTCAAATTGGGCAAGTCACTTAACCTCTGATTGCCTGACAAAAAAATCTACTGGAAAAGGAAATCACAAATCACTTCAGTATCTTTGCCAAGAAGACCCCATCGATACTTGATCCATGGGGACTGATTGACTGAACAACAACAATGCTGTAAACCCCAGAGAAGCCTGAAAAAAGGCATTTGTGGGGGGCAGCTAGGTGGCACAGTAGTTAAAGCACTAGCCCTCAATCCAGGAGGACTTGAATTCAAGTCTGGCCTTAGACACTTGACACTTACTATCTGTGTGACCCTGGGCAAGTCACTTAAGCCTCATTGCCTGGCAAAAAAGGGCATTTGTATGCCCTTAAAAAGGGTTTTAAAATTGCTCTTCTTTTTCTATTCCCACCCCTGCATTTTTTAAATGTTTTATTATTTTTTTGCGGGGCAATGAGGGTTAAGTGACTTGCCCAGAGTCACACAGCTAGTAAGTGTCAAGTGTCTGAGGTCAGATTTGAAATCAGGTCCTCCTGAATCCAGGGCTGGTACTTTATCCACTGTGCCACCTACCTGCCCCAAAATACAGGGTATCTTATAAGTCTTTTTTTTTTTTTTTTTGGTGAAGTAATTGGGATTAAGTGACTTGCCCAGGATCTCACAGCTAATAAGTGTCAAGTGTGTGAGGCCAGATTTGAACTTAGGTCCTCCTGGCTCCAGGGCTGGTGCTCTATCCACTGCACCACCTAGCTGCCCCAGAATTTATTTATTTTTTATTTTTGTTTGGTTTGGTTTTTTGCGGGCAATGGGGGTTAAGTGACTTGCCCAGCGTCAGATAGCTAGTAAGTGTCAAGTGTCCCACCCCTGCATTTTTAAAATGTGCCTGTTTGTATAATCTATATCGTATTACTTACTGCCTAAGGGAGGGAGGAGGGGAGAGGAGAGGGAGGAAAGGAGGGATACAATTTGGAACTCAAAACTTTAAATAAAAATGATTATTATCAAAGAAAGAAAGAGAGATAGAGATAGAGACAGAGACAGAGAAAGAGACAGAGACAGAGAGAAAGAAAGAAAGAAAGACATATCTGCCCCTTGGGTGATATTGTACACTGGAGGCTTTGACTTTAAACTGTAACATGCAACTTGACCTGTTCCAAAATAAGTTTCTACATGCTGTGGAAAGCAGAATTTTCTGGCATTAAAATTTTTGTGTTTGTAAAAATTCATGCAATGCAAGTGAAGAATCACTTCTTAAGCATTTTTTTATGTTCCAGGTACTATGCTAAGAACAGAGAGTATAAAAATAAGACAATTTCTGCCTTCGAGGGTCTTGGATTCTAATAAAGGGAGGCAACATATACTTGAGAGTAGTAGCCAAGGAAATGTGCTTTGGTCTGAAAGTCATAAGAATGATGAATGCAACCAGAAGGCAGTCAATTGTTATATCTTTCTAGAAGCAATAGGATTTGAATTTGACAGTTTCCACAGAGTAAGCTGGAAAGGGGGAAATACACATGTGGTAGAGTGTTAGAAAATGGTCAGGGTGACCATTGATTGGCCAAACTGATTGAGTTTGGAGTAGTCTAAATTTAGGGAGGTCTTGACAATTAGGATATCATAGAGCCAAGCTATCTCAGGTCATATCAAAGTGATCCTTGTTTGCTTCCTCTGAGTGTTGTGCCCAAGATAATAGCTTTTATTGTCTAGCTTCAGTTCCACTGCTGATATATATACACTCAATGTATATATTCACCACAGTTGATTTCCTAATATATCTAATTTCCCAATATACCTTCCCTAATATACCACCAAACCATTTCAACTTCAATTCTTAACATCAAATAATATAGGCATTATAGGTGTAAGTGCTGTTGAACTACCCAGTTATTTATAATCACATTCTAATTTTAGGAGACAGCATGGAATCTCAGTGGCTAAGTAACAATTGGGAAATAGAAGTCATTGATACGTGATATGTGAACTACCGCAAATCACTTAACTTCTCTACCTCATTTTCCCTAATGGAAAGAACCTCTGGATTGATAGAAAACTAGGATTTAAAGCCTAATTTTATCCTTTGTGATCTTGAGAAAATGACTTCACTTTTCTGGGCCTCACTAGTCTCATCTGTAAAATGAAGAGATTGGACCCAACAAAGGGGATGCTGGAGTTAGGTTGTACTGCTAAGAGCTGTTTCTTAAATTTTCGGTATGAAAATTCATCTCTTACTTCTTGGAAATCAGCAAATGCTAAAAATCAGGGCTTGATCTACTGTTTTATTGATTGTCTAGATAAAAGAAAGTTATGGAAAAAACTGTTAATTTCAGATTAATCTTAAAAGGGTACATTTTCCACCTGGGGAGCTGGTTGTTAAATATTTGCCAGCATACCTCTGCCTATAAAGAACCTTCGAACTCTAAAAGTATAATTATAATGCAGGCATTTTAGGAAATTTTACCTTTGTATACCTATTCTTTAAAGATTTTTTTTTTACTATGAACTTATTTATGGTAGCTCTTTTTGTGTTGGCTAAGAATTGGAAATCAAAAGAATGCCCATCAATTGGGGAATGGATAAACTAGCTGTGGTATATAGGGGCAGCTAGGTGGTGCAGTGGGTAGAGTACCAGCCCTGGAGTCAGGAGGACCTGAGTTCAAATCTGGCCTCAGACACTTGACACTTACTATCTGTGTGACCCTGGGCAAGTCACTTAAACCCAATTGCCTCACCAAAAAAACCCAAAACAAAACAAAAAAACCCAACAAGCTGTGGTATATGATGGTGATGGAATATTACTGTGCTATAAGAAATGACAAGCAGGGGGGCAGCTAGGTGGCACAGTGGATAAAACACCAGCCCTGGATTCAGGAGGACCTGAGTTCAAATCCTGCCTCAGATACTTGACACTTACTAGCTGTGTGACCCTGGGCAAGTCACTTAACCCTCATTGCCCCACCAAAAAAAGAAAAGAAAAGAAAAGAAATGAGAAGCAATGTGATGATTTCAGCAAGGCCTGGAAAGACTTGTATGAACTGATGTATAGTGAAGAGAGCAGAACCAAGAGAATATTGTGTACAGAGACAGCAATATTATTTGATGAAGAACTGTGAATGATTTAATCTCAGCAATACAATGATCCAAGACAACCCCAAAGGACTAACGATAAAATATACTATCCATCTCCAAAGAAAGAACTGATATTGATTGAATGCAGACTGAAGCATGCTATTTTTCTCTTTCTTTGATTTTTTCTTTTATTCAAGTTTTCTTGTACAAAATTACTAATATGGTAATGTTTTACATAATTGCACATATATAACCCATATCTGATTGTTTAATGCCTCAGGGAAGGGAGAGGAATAAAATTTGGAACTCAAAATTATAAATAAAAATGTTTATTATTCTTTAAAAAGAACTTATGAACTTAAACATCAAATAAAATGTCCTGCATATGAATCTCTATTATACATAGCTTGTGAGAGGAAAATGAGTCCTGCTCAATAATTCTCTGGAATTCAGGGGTGGTGATGTGCCAAAGGCTCATTTATTGTCATTCTCACAAGAATGGTCACCCAGTGTACAGCTGGTGGGTACAAAGAATGGGGGCTCACAGGCCCTGTTTTAACCCCTAGTCCCTAACACAAATGGACCCTCCCCTTTTTCATCACTGGTCAATTACTCAAGGGTTACAATATATGTGCAAAAACTAGCTAACCAGAACACAGTATTCCTAACCCTAATTTCCATAGTTATTCTTTGAGTTCTTAGCCAATAGGGGAGGTGACACAGGGACATTTTTTCAATCTTCCTTTATATGGACACAGCAGAGAAGAGGACCTTACTGAGACCAGCTCAGGGCTCCTTGATCCATGTGATCTTGTTTGCTGGAGGGAAAGGAAGGTAACTGAGACCTTTGTCCTCAAACAGATCCAGAGGAGTGTAATTTGAATGGTGACTGTTATATCCTTATTGAGAGGAGACCATTCCCCATTTTCTCACTGCTTGTTTTTCTTTTTAGTATATAACAAATTCAGGGGCAGCTAGGTAGCAAAGTGGATAGGGCACTGATCCTGAAGTTGAGAGGACCTGAGTTAAAATCTCACCTCTGACACTTAGTAGCTGTGTGACCCATGGCAAGTCACTTAACCCAATTATCTGTGGTTCTTTTCTTGTCTTCCTTATGTTCTCTTCTGTGCATTTCTTTCTTTCTTTCTTTCTTTTTTGGTGGGGCAATGAAGGTTAAGTGACTTGTCCAGGGTCATACAGCTAGTAAGTGTCAAATGTCTTAGGCGGGATTTGAACTCAGGTCCTCTTAAATTCAGGGCCGGTGCTTTATCCACTGTGCTACCTAGCTGCCCCCTACTTCTGTGCATTTCTAAAAGATGCTTCAATGATTCTCTTCTCTTTTTCTTCCTTTTTTCCCTATGCCTATAGCCTTCTCTCTCCCAAATCCTCCAATTGAAAAAAAAAAAAGTAAAAGAAAACCCTAGATTGTGAATCTCAATCAACTCTTGATCCTATACTTTTCCTAGTTACCTGGAAGATGACACACTTTATCCATCATGATGATGATTGTTATTGAATGTCATGATTAATAATGACCATTAGTACTCATGAAATCTTGGCTAAGGCATGTTAATACATGTTAAATTCGGCTAATGCTCATTCATACTTGATTATCTTAATTCCATTTGATGGCCATTTATTAAATTTCATCATTCTTGCTAAGGAGTATTGAGTTTCACTAAGCTCTCAGGCATTTGAAACCAAGATAATGAATACAGGAATGATGGAGGTGATAAGATGAGGAGCAGTGTTCCTTGGATTTTATGTACTGCCTTTTGTCTGAGGCCTCAGAGTTGAATATTATCTTCTCTAGCCTTACACTTCAAAAGTACTGTGCTGGAGCTATCTCTGGTTTGAGAAAGCTCATTGTTAAATTTTCAGTGTGAGCATTTACACCTTGAAAATCAACAAAAACTATAAATCAAGACTTGATTTGTTGTTTTACTGATTGTCTAAAATGTTAATAATACAGATTAAACTTAAAAGTATATTGTCAGGGGCAGCTAGGTGGCGCAGTGGATAAAGCACTGGCCCTGGATTCAGGAGTTCCTGAGTTCAAATCCGGCCTCAGACACTTGACACTTACTGACTGTGTGACCCTGGGCAAGTCACTTAACCCCCATTGCCCCGCAAAAAAAAAAAAAAAGTATATGTGTCTATAATTTCTTTTCCCTTAAGAGCCCTATAGTTAAACATTTACCAGCACACCCTTGTAGCGTTCTATAAATATTTCTTGAGCTCAACAGGACTATAGCAAAGGGCTCAGGGAATGCAGTAATTGCCACACTGGAGGCCTGGTGACTGGAGGCTAATAATAATAATGATGATAACTGGCATTTATATAGCACTTTGAGGTTTACAAATTGCTTCATATCCATTATCTCATTTGATTTTCACAATACCCCTGAGTACAAGGATCTATTATTGTATCCCTGTGTGTGCAATTCAGATTACAACCCCACTAATAAATTAGCAGACTGTCTTCAAGAATTTCTACAATGGTTCATCCTTCACTCTGGAAGAGGACCAGTGACATACCAAGGGTGATGTCTTGACTTGCTCTTGAATTGAATTTAAGTGAGACAAAGCTGGGCAGACATCAGCCTCACTCTCTCCCCTAGTCTTCTCATATCAGAAGTCTGGTGGCAAGACAAAAGTCAAGATGACTGGCAATGGCCCAGCATGTAGTAGGTGACTTTGGCCTTTCTTTAAGTCTCAGTTTGTTTGAGGCAACACTCATTCAGTGACTAAGGGCTAGGTAAGAATTGAAACAAAAGATGGCCCAATTTATCATCACAAAACTATCAGTTTGGGAGGGAAGACCCTTAGAGTTTCTGGCTAGAACAGAAAAAAATTGATATTTACACTCATTCTAAGCCACCAAAACCTAAATAATGAGTCACAGAGGCTTGGTTTGGGAGCTATTATTGGCCATTCAATGACAGCCAGAATGATTTGGGTTTAAAGCTGAGCTCTGAAGGAAACTAGAGATTCTGAGAGATAGAATGAGGCTATAGCCTCATATATTTGGTGAATGGTCATTCCAAACTCAACTGGTTTGGTCCTACAGTTCACCACCAGGCCCTGGAATCAAAACTATAAATTTTGGTGCTTAGCAACAAGGTTCATGAAAGACAAATCCAATTGGGAACAAGAGTACCTAATGCACAACAGCTCTCCATGGAAGGAAAGAACCCCAGGAGAGAACCTTGAAGAGGAGGAGACAGAAACTCTTGGACAATAAATCAATAAGCATTTATTAAGTTCCTATTATTTACCAGGCACTGTGCTAAGAGATGGAACACTGCAAGGTTGCTGCTGAGGGAGATAGGTTAGGGGTACTTACTTAGGCGATATAGCTACAGAGAAGAGGAACATCGTATATTAACTAATTATTCTTACTAACTAGCTGCTAAACTTAGTTGTTTCTCCACAGGAATGTAAATGTCAGGAACCTTAGATTTCACAGCCCTTGGGCAAATAACCTATTGTCCCACCCTAGTTATTTTCTTGGATCAGCTTGATAGGACCTATCAGAGTTTGTGTTTCACTGCTATAACCTTCAGCAACTGAAGGTCAATTGCATACAAAATGATCAGGTATCAAATTAGGACTTTAGTAGAGGGTTTGTCATATTTGGGGGCATGTAGATCATTATAGTAAAATATCAATTGGGATCATATATTTAGAGCTTATATGTGCTATTAGAAGTTATGTAGTACGGGGGCGGCTAGGTGGCGCAGTGTATAAAAGCACCAGCCCTGGATTCAGGAGGACCTGAGTTCAAATCCAGCCTCGGACACTTGACACTTACTAGCTGTGTGACCCTGGGCAAGTCACTTAACCCCCATTGCCCCGCAAAAAAAAAAAAAAAAGAAGAAGAAGAAGTTATGTAGTACGACTTCACATTCCACAAATTAGGAAGGTGAGGTCCAGACTTGTCCAAGGTCACATAGGAAATAAATATTAGAGCAAGGATTTCAAATTAGGTCCTCTGAGACTACAAATCCACACTGTACCACATGTTTCCCTTCATGGGAAGGCTTAGGAGTTCTAGTTCATGGAATTTTCCAGGAAACAATTTTTGTTTCAAATATGGTCATTGAAAATTGCTTTAAAATAGAAAATCTGGCCAGTGGATGAACTTGAAGACTCCAGGACCATGACTCTGAACATAAATACTTATTGTTCAGAATTTTCAATGAAGATGACATAGGTGTCCACAAGAGTTATGGAGTGAGGGTTGGGTGTCAACAATATTGAGAAGGAATTGATAAATGGATGTGACAATGTAGTTTTTTATTTTATTTATTTGGGGGGGGGGTTAGGCAATTGGGGTTAAGTGACTTGCCCAGGGTCACACAGCTAGTAAGTGTTAAGCGCCTGAGGTCAGATTTGAACTCAGGTACTCCTGACTCCAGGGCCGGTACTCTATCCACTGTGCCACCTAGCTGCCCCCTACGATGTAGTTTGTAAAGGAAAAAATCCAAGCAATCAATGGCAGTATGAAAAAGTGCTCCAAATCACTAGTAATCAGAGAAATGCACATTAAAGCAACTCTGAGGTTTCAGCTCATATCTATCAAATTAACAAAGCTGACAAAGAAAAAAGGAAAAAAACGAATATTGAAATTGAAGGGTCTAAGGGAAAACGGGCACATTAATGAACTGTGGGTAGAACTATGAACTTTTTCAGACATTTCAGAAAGCAATTTGAAGCTGTTATGGGGAAATAGAATAGGGGGTTGGGATAGGGATTTGGGATAGGGGTTTGGGATAGGGGTCCTTAGGACTTCCTCTTTAAAGAATTATACCCTCTTGCACACAAATCCAATTAGAATAAAATGATAGTTTATTTGGGGTGCTAGGGAAAGGAAACCAAGAGAGAAATCCTTGGACTTCTCATGGGGAGAAGGCATGGCACAGAGGCATGGCTCTGAGATACCTATTTCCTCAAGCAGGAGACAGGCAGATATTTTTATAGAAGTCCGATGGTGGCCCAATGAGGTGATCGTCTAACCGTGGAAAGTTCCCCTATTGGGGGAGGACCATCCCCCACTGGTGGTATCTGGGGGCAGTTGGGTGAGGGACGGCTTTAGATCTCTCAAGCCATTGAGTGGGATGGGAAGTATACCCACTGACTCCTGTAATAGAGACGCGAGGAGAAAGGAGGCCAAAGCACTGATTTTATTTCTTTTGAAAGAAAGGTGTACCACACTCACTGGGACAACCAGGAGGTGTGACACACCAAGATTAGGAAACCAAGCAGTTTTTATACTCTTTACAGACATCTAATTTGAACAAAAATGCGGTAATTGGGTTAATACTATATGTTCAGCAATAAATCTTTCTCTCCTGGGATGTTCAGCGGTAAGTCTCTCTCTCCTGGGTCAGAGTGCCCCAACCTCAGGGGTTCAGCCATAGGTTATTTTGCAAAATTTCCTGTTTCAGCAACAATCTATCATATCTACATAATATCTCGGTGCAGACCCTATGAAGCAATTTTTAAGTTGATATGCCTATATTTAGAAAGGGGGATAGTAGCTTCCCGTTATTGCCTCTCTCTAGAGAAAAAAACACACACAGAGAGAGAAATAAGGGGCTCTAAGGGGCTTTAAGACTTTGAGATCAGATCACTAGGCCGAAGTGGGGGGCACTTTCCATCTCAGTGGAGGGTCATATCCCTATGTCCCTCTCACCATCTCTCTGTTCCTCTTGGCACAAAAGCAGCAGCCACACCCAATCTTATCTCCCCCACAGGGTGGGGGGGACTAGTTAGGTGTGTCTATCTTTTGGTTTAGTTTCTCAAGGAGAAGGTTCTTTTGATTTACCCCACAAAACTTCTGGGGTACCCAGGACCATTCAAATGAGGTACTCAGGCCTATAACAAAGCCATGCTCTGGAAGTTATTAAATTGTGTGTACCCTTTGATCCGATGATGCTTCTACTAGGTCTATACCCCCAAGGAAATCAAAGAAAGAGGACAAATTCCCATATGTACAAAAATATTTATAGCCATTCTTTTTGTGGTGACAAAGAACTGGAAACTACAGGAGCGCCTACCAATTGGGGAATGACTGAACAATTATGGTATATGAATAAAATGGAACACTATTGTGCAGTAAGAAATGACAAAAGGGAGGGTTTCAGAGAGAAACCTGGAAAGATTTATATGGACTGGGGCAGAGTGAAGTGAGCAGAACCAGAAAAAAAAACAGTTAATACAATAAAAGCAACACTGTAAAAACAAACAACCTTGAAAGACTTAAGGCTCTGATAAGTGGAGTGACCAACTATGATTCCAGAATGCTAATAATGAAACTTGTTACTCACCCCCTGCACTCAGAGTGCAGAGTGAGGCCTAGATTTCCTGGTCTCTGGTTGGTCACGACCAACAAAGGAATTTATTTTGCTTGACTATCTATGCATATTTGTTTGTTTTTTAAAAAGGGAGGGGTTCTTTTTCTTTCCATTGAGAAAGGGGTGGCAGTAGAAAGAGAAAATAGATTTTTGTCGCTTAAAAAAATTAAAGTAATGGGGCAGCTAGGTGGCATAGTGGATAGAGCACTGGCCCTGGATTCAGGAGGACCTGAGTTCAAATCTGGCCTCAGACACTTAACACTTGCTAGCTGTGTGACCCTGGGCAAGTCACTTAACCCCAATTGCCATTAAAATTAAAAATTTTTAAAGTAAAGTAAAATTTAAATATAACACAGGAAAGGACAAAAAGACTGGTGGGAGTAGGGTCTGGCAGATAGCAGGGGAGCTAGGCAAGGGGCATAGTAAGGAAAAGGGAGAAATAAAGCCATATACATGCACTGTAACCAGAGGGCAAAGTTAAGATCAGAGTCTCTAGACTATCAGGCCTCAGTAAATGGAGCAGAAAAACTCTGGAGACAGAGTAGGTGGGCTGGGCTAGGCTAACATTCACAGGTTCTAAAGGAATGGGACAACATGGGCAGAATGTGGTGTTCAGATGGAGAGATCTGATATGGTTTAGGATGGGAATTGAAGAAGGATATCTCAGACCCAAGGAATCCCCATAAAAAGAGCCTGAAGGGGGCAGCTAGGTGGCGCAGTGTATAAAGCACCAGTCCTGGATTCAGGAGTACCTGAGTTCAAATTCGGCCTCAGACACTTGATACTTACTAGCTGTGTGACCCTGGGCAAGTCACTTAACCCCCATTGCCCCGCAAAAAAAAAAAAAGAAAAAAAAAAGAGCCTGAAGGTCGAAGGGTAGGAAGCCAGGCAGTAAGAGGCTGAGTAACAGTATCAAAAACCCAACCACCTTTTGGCGAACAAAGATGAGAACCAAGACTAAGCTTGTTACTTAATCTCTCCTGAGGCACAGACCCCGGTGGCCTGACCTGAAGTTAGCACTGTGCAGGACTAAGCCCACAGGTAGGGGAAAGGAAGTGAGTCTGGTCAGAGGAGTGAGGAGGGAGTCAGACAGCTCCCAAAAGTAGGATATTGAACTAAGTGTATATCATCTTCAACATAACCAGAATCACAAAATCTTAGATCGATCTGAGACCACAGAAGCATCTAGATGATCCATACAAGGGCAAGAATCATCAATACAATATCCCCAGTGATTCTCCTTGATCCAACCTCTGCTTGAAGACCTCTAGTCAGTCAATCAACAAATATTTATTAAGTCCATGCTATCTACCAGGCACCGTTAAGGAATGGGGATATGAAAAAAGACAAAAAAGCAGGGTCTCTTTCCTCAAGCACTATATCTTCCAGTGGGGGAGACAACGTGCCAACAACTGTGTTCAAACAAGATATGTATAGGGTAAATTGGAGATAATCTCAGAAGGAAAGTGTTAGCCCTGCGGGTACCTTTTTTTAAGTGAGATTTGAACTGAGTCTAGAAAGAAGTCAAGGAAGCCAGAAACCAGAGTGGAGGAGGAAGAGCATTCCAGGCATGGGAGAGAGCCAATGGAAAGGATGTGAGTCCAGTGACAGGGGACTCCTTACCTCATGAGGTAGCCTTTTTGGAAGCTCTGACTGTTTATCAAGTTTTCTTCTAATCAGGCTTTAATCATACATTCATTCAACAAACATTTACACTGTGCCAGATGCTGAGAGGGGCACAGAATGGTATGATATATGATCCTGACCTCTATCGTTTACAGCACAGCTGGAGGGGCAAGCCATGGGCTCCTGATAACTGGACTCTTGTGAGTAGGAACTAAATGCCAATGAGCCCATTATGCCAAAGGAGGCTGTCAGAAGGTAAAGAGATCACTGCCCCGGGGTGATCAGGTAAGGTTTCCAGAGGAGGCAATTTGTGACTAATGATCTCTTGATAGGTACAGATAATAAGCACTGAAGTCATCCAAATAAGGAGAGGTCAGTGTGGGCTGGAATCTCTGGAGAAGGATTGTAGCTGGAGGTGAGACTTGACCTGCACAATGAAACCAGATTAGTTTGCTTCATTTGTCCCCTGACCACACTCTGCATGTTTCCATTTTCTACCCTGACACTTCACCCACTTGGGATGCTTTCTCCTCTCTCCTCTCCACCTTTTGTTGTTGTTGTTGTTGTTGTTACATTTTAAGATCTGAATTGTCTCCCTCCCTCCTTCCCCACCCCACACTGGAGAAGGCCACCATTTGATACAGATTTATAAATATATGTAAAACCATACTATGTGAACTTCTATTTATCAGTTCTTTCCTTGGAGGTGCATAGCATCTTCCTTCATAGGTCCTTTATAGCTGATCTGAATATTTATAGTACTCAGAATAGCTTGGTTGTTCACAATTATTCTTCAAACAACATTGCTGTTACTGTATACAATGTTCTCTTGGTTCTGTTCACTTTACTTTTTATTATTTCATTCAAGTCTTTCCATACTAGCTGCCCCTTGCTTCTGTCTTTGAATTCATAGTGCCTAACATACTGTAGGTGCTTAATGAAAGATTATAGATTAATGGATTTTTTCTAAAAAGAGTGGTTTTTGGGGGGCAGCTAGGTGGTGCAGTGGATAAAGCACCAGCCCTGGATTCAGGAGGACCTGAGTTCAAATCTGGCCTCAGACACTTGACACTTACTAGCTATATGACCCTAGGCAAGTCACTTAACCCTCATTGCCCTGCAAAAAAAAAAAGAGTGGTTTTCAAGGAAAAGGGAAGTTGTTTAGTGGGAAATGATTGTTTTTGTCAAATGTATCCATTTTTTTTTTACTGGAAAGTTTGAACAAGTTTTAGCTTTAGGTAATTTATATTGCTTTTTTTCCAGAATTGCTTCTTCATCATCTATTGGGGAATGAATCTCAACCTTATACATTTTTCAGGTCCTTATGGATTGTGGTTGTCAGATTTTTATCAATATTTATGGCAGAGTTTTTCAAAATCCTCTTAATCTTTTCCTATGAGGAGATGGGGACAATCCTTTACAAAACTGGAAAAGAAGTAGTCTATTTCCTATCACCCAGATGCTCAGCATTCCCTTCATGCACCATGTTATGGACTTTTCCTAGCCATCAAAACTCTGCTTCCTTTTTGCCTGCTCCCACTACCATCAATCAAGCAGGTGATACCAAACAGCTTTTACACAGGGATATTTACTGAGAAAGTATGGCAAAAACTGAAGTTACAAAAACACTCTCCCAAAACGGGGTTGCCCTCTCCCCTTGCATACTCAAGGTGCCTGGGGAGAGTGAGGTAATATTTAAAGGACAAGTGGTAGGGCAGCTAGGTGGCGCAGTGGATAGAGCACCTGCCCTGGATCCAGGAAGACCTGAGTTCAAATCCGGCCTCAGACATTTGACACTTACTAGCTGTCTGACCCTGGGCAAGTCACTTAACCCTCATTCTCCTGCAAAAAAAAAAAAAAAAAAAGTTGAAGACAAGTGGTGAGGCACACATGTAGGGACTGTGTGGACCTAAGGGATACCTTGTGGCTCCTCATTCTAGGAGTCCTTTTCCCCCTTCAAGGAGTCCCCACCAAGTTCCATCCGGCACATGGCATCAGTCATTCCCTTCCTTGCTCAGCTACTTCTGGTACTAGCTCTAGTGATTATCTCTGCTACTGATTCCAATTTCTGAGGAAACTTCTGATGGCTCTTCCAAATCTTTCACAAAATTGCAACCTGGTCAATTCTGTTTCCTGGTACTTATTCACCTAAGATGAGGAAAGAATAAACACAAAACCAATAGAAACCATGCACTTGGGGACACATGGTGGTCAGATGGTTGGCGGGGGAATTTAAATCTAACCTCAAACATTTACTAGCTATGGGACCACAGACAAATCATTGTCTACCTCATCTGTAAAATGGAGATAATGATAGCATCTGTCTCCCAAGGTCATTGTGAGGATGAGATAATATTTGTGAAGCACTTTAAACTTTAACTCACTATATAACTGCTGGCTATTATTATTATTATTATTATTATTATTATTATTATTATTATTATTATTATTGTCTTCAAACTCATTTCTAGTCCCTGCTACATCTGGAGTCACCAACCCTTCTAGATTGGAAGCCCTTTAGAAGGCTTTCTACAAAGGCAACTTTACAAGTTCCATGTGTTGGAATTAGCAGTAGGCAGAGAATGTTTGTACAAGCACCAAGAACAAAGCCCTCATTGATTAGGCCCCTCCACTCCTTTGGTGGAAAGATAACTGGGTTAGGAGTCAGGAAACTAGTTTTGCTACTAATTGTCTGTGTGATCTTGAACCATCCCATTTAATCCAACGAGCATCAAGCATCCATAATGTTCAAGGAACTATTGTAGGAACTGGGGGCACAAAGACAAAATTTTAAAATGGTCTCTGTCCTCATGGAGCCAACATACAACCAGGGGAACGATCGGTATATAAATGATCATCCAAGGACGGAGAAAGCACTAACCCATTGGGGGAAACAGGAAAGGCTTCTCATTGGAGGTGGCACAAGAGCTATCCTTTAAAGAAAGCTAGGAAGGGCAGCTAGGTGGCGAAGTGGATAGAACACCAGCCTTGGAGTCAGGAGGACCTGAGTTCAAATCTGGCCTCAGAAACTTAACACTTAACTAGCTATGTGACCCTGGGAAAGTCACTTAACCCCAATTGCCTCACACACAAAAAAAGGATGAGGATGAGGTGAAAAGCCTGGGTGATTAGAAAGATAGTGGTGCATTTGACATAAATGGGGTGATGTGGAGAAGAGGAGGCTGGGAGGGTGAGGTGAAGAGTCTAATTTCTGTTTTTGACATGTTTGGGATATCTATAAGGTGTCCAGAGGTCCAGTAGTCAGTGAGAAGGGGAAAGGAGAGTAAGATGTAAATTAAGGCTGGATATCTAACTCTGGGAATCACCTGCATAGAGATGATAAGGAAATCCTTTCAACTTTCTGCCCATCAATTATTTCCTCAATCAATATGAATTTATTACCCCCTACTATGTGCCAGGCATTTTCCTTTGATCACTTCTCAGTCTCAAATACAAAGATTTATTTAGCTTCATTTAATGCTTTGTTGATGATGAGGACCAAATATGGTGAGTCATTTGCATCACCATATTTAGGATTCTGTCTTTTATTGCCCTCTAGTGCTGATCCTGTAACATAGACTAGAAAGAAAGCCCCGATTCGTAGCCATAAACCCAACAAGCACCAAATTAGTTTTATCTAGTCTAATCTAGTGGGCACAAAGAGCTGTTTACTTCAAACCACAGAGTTTAGTGCAGTAGATTTTTCTACTATGACCTCTTATCTCTACCATTAGTTTTCTGGTGGCTCTTGGGTAGGTCTAGCATTCACATTTATTTGTAAATACAGAATTGGAGGGGCTCTGGGAAAATAGTGCACATTGATGGACTTTTGGTGGACTTGTGAATGGGTACAACCATTTTGGAACTGTACACAAAACGTTACTAAAGAGTGCATGCCCTTTGACCCAGCTGCATCACTGCTAGGCCCACACCCAAAAGAATATCAAAGAGGAAAAGGTATGATATGTATAAAAATATTTATAGCACCTTTTTTGTTGTGGCTAAAAATTGGAAACTAAAGGGATACCTAACAACTGAGGAATGGATGAATAAGCTTTGGTATGTGAATGTTTGTTATAGAATACCAATTATGCTCTTGTTTAGTCATTTCAATTGAGTCCCACTCTTTGTGACCCCATTTGGGGTTTTCTAGGCAAAGATACTGGAGTGGTTTACCATTTCCTTCTCCAGCTCATTTTACAGATGAGGAAACTGAGACAAACAGAATGAAGTGACTTGCCCAGGGTCACACAGCTAGTGAGTGTCTGATGTTAGACCTGACACTATCCATTTTATCGCCTACCTGCCCCCAGTCATGTCCTAAGAAATGAGAAAAAAGGATGATTTCAAAGAGATATGGGAAAACAGGTATGAACTAATACAGCATGAAGTAAAGAGAAGTGGAAGAACATTTTATAACATCAATATTACATAAATGAACAATCTTAATGATTTTTTAAAAACTGATGGAAGGGGCAGCTAGGTGGCACAGTGGATAGAGCACTGGCCCTGGATTCAGGAGGACCTGAGTTCAAATTCAGCCTCATACCCTTGACACTTACTAGTTGTGTGACCCTGGACAAGTCACTTAACCCCAATTGCCACACACACACACAACCAACAACAAAAAAAGAAACTGATGGAAGATGGAAATAGGTGGAACCAGAACAATTCATACAATAACACTGTCAAATACATATTGTTATGAAAAGACCCAAACTTCATAATATGCAAGAATTATGACCAATATAATGACCAGTCATGATTCCAGAGAACTAATGATGAAACATGCTTTTCATTGGCAGGGAGGTGATGGGTTTGGGATGCTGAATGAGCCTTCTGGTTTTTATATGAGGGAATTTGTTTTGCCTGACTATGCACATTTGTTAGGAGGAATTTGCTTCTTTCTCTTCTTTTCTTACAATGGGGTGGGAAGTGAGGGAAGAAAATAGATGTCAGTTCTTAAATAATTTTTTTTAAATAGAGAATACAGAATGGTGCTATAGACTGTTGCTTGCACATTCAGATGAGGTAATTGTATTATTCATTGTACTTGTTTTACTTTCATAAAAGAGACCCTCAGAAGCAGAGGTATTCTGTAAAATTTTATGATGTTAAAAAAAAGATGTTCTAAGGTTTTTACAAAGAGCTTCCTACATAGCCCTGTAATATGAAAACTGGGCTCTGAGGAAGAATAGATCTCCTGACGGGTATTGTTCTACTGTTAGACATCATGGAAATGGCATAGATGTCTTAAGAACAATCACCCTTTTGTGGTATGAGAAATGATTTCAATGTCACAACTGGGACCCTTATAAACACAACTTTGTGGAAGTCTGCTATCCTGCTCCAGGGGCACTCATCTGCTGATCCCATTGTTTGCACCAGCTCCAACCCAGTATGGCTGATAGGACGTCTAACACATGTCACCAGCAGCACTGGCCTTTGTTCCGAAGAGTGAAATATTTCAGATTTATTCATTACAGGTTAACCTCGAGAGCTGACACTTTAAGCTTGGCTAGTTTTCTGACCTTTCTGGAATCTAGACCCCTTAATTTCCAATGACATTTTTGGAATCTCATCAGAAAGGCAAAGAGAGAGAGGACCTAGCTTATGAGCCTTTTGGAAAGACCCTCATGGCTTACCAGGCTGCTCCAGCTCCAGAAGCCAACATTTAGGGATGTGGTTGGAAGTCACCAAGAAAGGTAAGCCTGAGACAGAACTGGGATTCCACCAACACTATCACGGTTCATGGAAGTAGTCAAGCAGTGAATGTTCCTATATGTGTGAAAAGAGACCTAGAACACTGAACCTGAGGATTGGCACTGGTCATTGAAAGAGAAACCACAGTGGTGACTAGTCCTCAAGATGTTGGTCATTGGAATCTTAAAAGACTTGTGGGGCAGCTAGGTGGCACAGTGGATAGGGTACTGGCCCTGGAGTCAGGAGGACCTGAGTTTAAATCCAGCCTCAGACATTTAACACTTACTAGCTGTGTGACCCTGGGCAAGTCACTTAACCCCAATTGCCTCACCAAAAAAACAGACTTGTAATTTAGGGGAGAAGTAACTACAATAAGAGAAAAAGATTACAAACACACGGGAGTGGGAAGGTGAACAAAAGAAACATAAATAATAATTACTGAATGAACTGTTTTTTGCCAATAAAACCCCTGATCCGATGTTTTCAATACAGTGCTCGGGTAACCCATAAAAGACTTTCTCAGAAGGGATTCAGGAACCATACTCTGTTGAGAGCAAGATGGCAAGTGGGCAACTGTTCCAGAAATACAGGAAAACATGAAATAAGCTAAGGAGACAGGAGTGGGAGGAGAGAACATGAATATAACAGTTCACATTTAAATAGTACTTTAAAGCCTGCATACATCGTCTCTCATTTTATCCTCACAACAATCCTGTGAGGCAGGTGCTATTATTATCCCCATTTCACATATGGAGAAACTGCAGCTGACAGAGGTTAAGTGACTTGCCGAGGAACACACAGCTAGGCCAGATTTGAAGCTGCGTTTTCGTGACTTTTCAGGGTCAGTACTCAATTCATGATGCTGCAGGTGACTCTTGAGACTAAAAAAGGTACTTTTGGCCAGAGTAAAGGAGTTGGAAGAAGAGTGAGAGACGATGGAAGGAATGGGAGATATCTTTTTTAGAAAGTTACAAAGGCCAGAATTTGATCAAAACTTGATCTGACAGCAGTATTGTTCAATGAGCAATTGTGAATGACTTAACTACTCTCAGCAGTGCAATGATCCAAGACAATCCCAAGGGACTAATGATGAAGCTTACTATCCACCCCCATAGAAAGAACAGTTAAAAAGAGTACTTGTGGATTGTACATATATAACCTGGTTGAGGTCTTGTGGAGGGGGGAGGAAAGGGAAGGAGAGAGGGAGAAAAATTTGGAACTCTAAATCTTATGAAAATGAATGTTGAAAACTACTTTTACATGTAACTGGAAAAAATAAAATAAATGTTTGTTGCTAATAAAAAAAAAACAAAACACCTTGATCTGAGGGGGTAGCTAGGTGGCACAGTGGATAAAGAACCTGCCTTGGATTCAGGAGGACCTGAGTTCAAATCTGGCCTCAAACACTTTATACTTACTAGCTGTGTGACCCGGGGCAAGTCACTTAACCCTCATTGCCCTGAAAAAAACAAAACACAACAAAACTTGATCTGAAAGGCACCAGGAGACCCAACGGAAAATTTTGAAAGCAGATTAGAAGGAATAGGGGATGTGGAGATAGATGGAATAATAAAGGAAGAATCTGAAAAACAAATTGAGAGAAAATGGTTGCTGTGGCAACCACATCTTCAATTTTGTGGAGAAAAAGAGGGAAAAACAACAAGTATCTTGCTCTTCAGTCATGTCTGACTCTGTGACCCCATGGAATGTAGCCTGCCAGGCCCGTCTATCCCCAACTATCACCCAAAGTCTGTCCAAACTCATGTTTGTTGCTCCCATAACACTATCCATATCTCATCCTCTGCCATCCCCTTCTCCTTTTGCCTTCAATCTTTCCCAGCATCAGGATCTTTTCCAATAAGTCCTGTCTTCTCATTATATGGTCAGAGTATTCGACCTTCAGCTTCAGTATTTATCCTTGCAATGAATAGTCTGAATTAACTTCTTTAAGTATTGACCCGTCAAGGATGCAACAATTAAGATATTCTCCAAAGAAGAATAAGACTATTAGTGAAAGGAGCTCAGAGGGAAATTTTAGTGGTACTATCACCACTCAAAACAATTGATTAAGAGAAATAGGAGGGAGAGAGAGAAGGGGAGAGATGGTCTGGGGAGAGGTAGTTCACATGAAGGAAACAAGAAGAAAGCTTATGGAGGAGAGTAGAAGAGGGGGAAGGAGTTGGGGAGTGAGTGAACCTTAATATCATCAAAATTGGCTCAAAGGACTAACATACATACTCAAGTAGGTATAGTAATATATTTTTGCCCGGGGGGGGGGAGAAAAAGGGAGGAGAGAAGGGAAGGAGGAAAGGGCAGACTGGGGGAGAGAGCAGTAAAAAGCAAAACACTTTCAAGGAGGATGAAGATGTTCTGCATGACTGCACTAGTATGACATATTGAATTGCTTGATCTCATAGGGAGGGTTGAGGAGGGAGGGAGGGAGGAAGAAAAATTTAGAACACAGAATTAGCTCAGGGACCCTGATCTCATTGGAGTGGGCTCATGGAGGGAATAGCTTTCATACCCAGTTGGGAGGAGCAATCTATTTAACCCTGCAGGAAAATAGGAGGGGAAGACGATAAGGAAGGAAGGGTGAAAAAAGGGAGTGCAGAGCGAGGGAGAGGATAGTCCGAAGTAAAACACCTCTGAGGAGTGTCATGGGAAGGAGGGAAATAGTTATGATGATTGATTTAATGGCAAAATGTATGGTACCTACTTTGCTGGGCTCTTATGAAGAAAATTCTCTGTCAAGCTTAAGGTACTATATAGAGGTTATGATCAACAGGATACTATCAGAAAAACCTGGAAAGACCTACATGAACTGAAGCAGAGTGAAATGTACTGTATACAAAATAACAGCAATAGTGGGGGATGATCTGCTGGGAAGCATGTGGTTATTTTCAGCAAGGCAATGATCCAATATAATCCTGAAAGACTTATGAAGATTGCAGCTCATCAGCAGAGAAAGAACTGATAGTATCTGAAAACAGATAGAAACACATTTAAATATTTTTTCTATTTCCTCTTTGACAATTCCTTAATCTGAAGTTTTGGGGTTTTTGACTGTTTTCTCTCACAACTAGCTAATATGGGAATTTTTCCATGATTACTCATGTATAACTTATTTTGAATTGCCTGAGTTCTTGTGGTGAGGGGTGGGAATGGAGGGGGGAAGAGAAGTTGGAACACAAAGTCTTTTTTTAAATTGATGTTAAAATTTTGTTTTTACATATATTTTGGAAAATAAAATTCTATTTAAAAAAAAGAGAAATAGGAGAGGAGATAAGTTAGAGACATTCCCAATAAGATCGGGGGTGAAACAGGGATGTCCATGATCACTTCTGTTATTTAATATTGTACTAGAAATGTTAGCTTTAGCAATCAGAGAAGAAAAAGGAATTAAAGGAATTAGAATAGGACAGGAGGATACAAAACCATCACTCTTTGCAGATGATATGATGGTATGCTCAGAGAATCCTAGAGAATCAACTAAAAAATTACCTGAAACAATGAACAACTTTGGCAAAGTAGCAGGATATAAAATAAATCCACATAAATCATCAGCATTTCTATATATGACCAACAAAGTCCAGCAGCAAGAGACAGAAAGAGAAATTCCATTTAAAGTAACAGTAGACAATATAAAATACTTGGGAGTCTACTTGCCAAGACAAACCCAGGAACTCTATGAACACAATTACAAAACACTTTTCACACAAATCAAATCAGATCTAAATAACTGGAAAAATATCAATTGCTCAAGGATAGGCCGAGCTAATATAATAAAAATGACAATTCTACCTAAATTAATTTACTTATTCAGTGCCATGCCAATCAGACTACCTAAAAATTATTTTATAGAGCTAGAAAAAATAATAACAAAATTCATCTGGAAAAACAAAAAATCAAGAATATCAAGAGAGTGCTCACTTTGGCAGCACATATACTAAAATTGGAACAATACAGAGAAGGATATCAAGAGAAATAATGAAAAAAAAGCACAGAAGGTCAGCTAGCTATACCAAATCTGAAGCTGTACTATAAAGCAGTAGTCATCAAAACTATCTGGTACTGGCTAAGAAATAGAGTAGAGGATCAATGGAATAGGTTAGGCAAAGGAGACACAGTAGTAAATTACTTTAATAATGTACTGTTTGATAAACCCAAAGACTCCAGCTTCTGGGATAGGAATTCAGTATTTGACAAAAACTGCTAGAAAAGGGGCAGCTAGGTGGTGCAGAGGATAGAGCACGGGCCCTGGAGTCAGGAGGACCTGAGTTCAAATCTGACCTCAGACACTTGACACTTACTAGCTGTGTGACCCTGGGCAAGTCACTTAACCCCAACTGCCTCACCAAAAAAAAAAAAAAACCCTACTGGGAAAACTGGAAGAGAGTATGGCAGAAACTAGGCATAGACCAACATCTTAAACCTTATACTAAAATAAGGTCAAAATGGGTACATGATTTAGACATAAAAGGTGATACCATAGGTAAACTAGGAGAGGAAGGAATAGTTTACCTCTCAGATCTATAGAAAGGAGAACAATTTATGACCAAACAAAAGGTAGAGAATATTCTTTCTTTCTTTTCTTTTTTTTTCTGTGCCACCCCCAAGAGGTAGAAAATATTATGAAATGGATGATTTTGATTACATTAAATTAAAAAGGTTTTGTACAAAGAGAAGCAATGCATCCAAAATTAGGAGACAAAAAACTGGGAAATAATTTTTATAACCAGTGCTTCTGATAAAGGCCTCATTTCTAAAATATATCAAGAACTAAATCAAATTTATAAGAATCCAAGTCATTCTCCAATTGAGAAATGGTCAAAGGATATGAACAGGCAGTTTTCTGATGAAGAAATCAAAGCTATCTATTACCATATGAAAAAATGCTCTAAATCACTATTGATTAGAGAGATGCAAATTAAAACAACTCTGAGGTACCACCTGACATCTATCAGACTGGCTAATATGACAAAAAATGAAAAGAATAAATGTTGGAGAAGCTGTGGAAAAATTGGAACACTAATGCATTGTTGGTGGAGCTGTGAACTGATCCAACCATTCTGGAGAGCAGTTTGGAACTATGCCCAAAGGGCTATAAAGCTTTGCATACCCTTTGACCCAGCAATACCACTATTGGGACTTTTCCCCAAAGAGATCATTAAAAAGAGAAAAGGACCCATATGTACAAAAATATTTATAGTTGCTCTTTTTGTGGTGGCAAGGAATTGGAAATTGAGGGGTTGTCCATCAATTGAGGAATGGCTGAACAAGTTGTAGTTTATGAATGTAATAGAATACTATTGTGCTGTAAGAAATGATGAGCAGGTGGATTTCAGAGAAACCTGGAAGGACTTGCATGAACTGATGATGAGTGAGACGAGCAGAACCAGGAGAACATTGTACACAGTATCAACAACACTGTGTGTTGATCAACTGTGATAGACTTGATTCTTGTCAGCAATACAATGGTCCAAGATAGTTCCAAAGGACTCATGATGGAAAATGCTCTCCAAATCCAGAAAAAAAAAAAAAGAACTGTTAAATCTGGATGCAGATTGAACCATATTATTTCTGTTATTTTTGTTGTTGTTGTTTTTCTTTTTTGAGGTTTTTCCTTTTTGCGCCGATTCTTCTTTCACAGCATGACTAACGCAGAAATATGTTTAATGTGATTGTACATATATAACCTATATCAGATTACTTGCTGTCTTGGGGAGGGGCAACGGAGGGGAGGGATGGAGAAAAATTTGAAAATAGAAATCTTATACAACAAATGTTGAAAATTATCTCTAAATGTAACTGGAAAATAATAAAATATTTACATGGGGAAAAAAAGAGAAATAGGGGACATGGAGATAAGAGATGAAGAATCTGAAAACTATAATGATGAAAGTGCTTACTTTGGAGATGCCCTCCACTTCTCTGAGATATCAAATGTGCTGGGATCAAATGCAGAACACAGACCACTCATCTGTTTTTAAGTACATTTACCGCCCCTACTTTTAGGGACTGGCCCTAGGGTTAAGACCAACTTTTTGGATCATAAATAAACAAATCAGCAAAACCAACATTTTACAAATATCTTCTGAGTGTTGACATTCTGACTATTATTCAGAAATTCAATAAACACTGAAACAATAGGGCAGTTTTATTATAAGAATCATCTGCATTTTATTTCTATTTTTACAGAGTAGTGATTGAAGCCTGATTTGTCTGTGTACTGTAGGGATAGTTGATCTGCCAAAGAAGGGTGGTGTCAGAATGGGCATCTAAAAAATACACGTGTCATCCACAGTAACTAAAAAATATTCTTCTGTCTGATCACCAAATGTGATAAAACCTGAGAATGTTACATACATTAACATAATAGGTGTCACCTTATGTCTTGTTTGGGAAATGGTCTTTTAAAAAAGTGCTTGGAGGTACAAATTGTCCAAGTAATAAACCAAAAAGCATTCTATTTAACAAAGAGTTAAACAAATTATCAAATGATTACAATTTGGTGACTTTCAGAAGAGCTACTAATCAGGCTCAATGACGCATTGTTCCACAATTTCCCGTAAGTTGGGGTTCTCCATTGCAGCTGCTACTCTCTCCTTGTCATTGATTTGTTTATTTACTGCAAAATACAAAAGAATTAAGTTAATAGATAATAGTGTCAACAAGTTGAGGTAATCAACACTGTTTACACCCAGTGAATCAGAGAACTTAACTATCTGGGCATTTATAACTTAAACCCTTGACTTCAGTTTTTACCACATCATGCAATTGCTATAGACAGCTTTCTTGATAGGGGTAGTCAAGGTAGAATTAGTCCCTCCTTCTCTTCTTCCCTCCCTCCCTCCCTTTCTTTTTTTGTTTGTTTGTTTTAGACAATCAATCCATAAGGGGTTTTTTTGTTTGTTTTTTTGAGAGGCAATGAAGGTTAAGTGACCTGCCCAGGATCAAGTGTCTGAGGCTGGATTTGAACTCAGGTCCTCCTGAATCCAGGGCCAGTGCTTTAGCCACTGCACCACCTAGCTGTCCCCGCCATAAGTATTTATTAAGCACCTACTATGTGCCAGGTACTAGACTAGGTGCTGTGGCTATTATAACAGACCCATGATTTCATTGTTTCAGGAGTTTAATTAATTATTTTCCTATCACTGATTGGGTTTCATGGATTTGTGGTAAAAGCGAATCTTTAAAGAAAAGTAAAGTGTAACCCCATCCAGCTAAATGAGTATAGTATAGCCTCAAGACAGGACTAAGTGGAAAGAACAATAGACAGCAGACCCAGGTTCAAATACTGGCTCCAACCCTTACTGGCTGTATAGACCATTGAGAAATTGCTTAATCTTTTGAAACCTAGCTTCCCCCCCCTACAAAATGGAGATAGAACTTGCCCTATTTCTTTAATAAGGTTATTGTAGATAAATTGATTTGTAAACCTTAAAATGATACTAATGCAGGTTATTATTCTTACTACCCCAACCATGTTATTTAAAAAAGGTATATTCCATTGTATTCTGGTCCTGAGTCACATGGATTCATATCACTACAGTACCGTTTTCAGATCTGTCAATTATAAAAAAATAATTTAAAAAACCCAGCCTGAATGGACTCAGGGACACCTGAGTTATAACAAGGCATCCCTGTTTCTCTAATTCAGGGGAAGGAACCACCTCATGCTGGCACTGAGACTTCATAGTTTACAAAGTCCTTTCACATATGTTATTATTGAATTTAAGTCTCACAATAACCCTGTGAGAAAATTGAGACTCAGAGATACTAAATGATTTTCCCAGGGTCTCACAGTGCATGGTAAAACTCCTACTTATTAATCCCAGGACCTCAGATGTCAAGTTCAGCTCTCTCCGTCACATGGCCCCTATTTACCACAGAACTACCCAAAATTCAGTTCAATCTGGGACCAGGCTTCGACAGAGGCTCTATGTTACTCTGGATAAAATACCAACCTCAAAATGCCTTAGATTTTTCCACCAGCGAAAGAGTAACCAATACATGCCTCTTTATTTCATGCACATAACTACCCAGTAAATATTTGCTGGCTAACTACATGATTCAGTGTTCATTACAAAAGGCTAAAATGTCCATTTTTGTTCTGTTTCAGAACTACTTACTATCTTCTTCTGTGGAATGGGTTCCTTCAGAAATGTAGATTTCCAACTAGACATTAAAAAAAAAAAGTAAACACAAACATTAAAGCACTTAGAGCCAACATGGTTGGGTAGGGTAAGTGATGGACTGAGAATCTGGTGATCTGAATTCTATTTATGCCAATAAAGAACTGTGCAGCTTTGGGGTAAAACTCAAACTCTCAGTACAGCAATTCTTTTCTGGAAATTATTGATTTAAAAAAATAGCCAGCTTTCACACAGTCATCAAGAATGATGCATTAAATTAATAGAAATCCTCTGGCAAATAACAAGGCAGACTGCACATGATAAACAAAAAGATTCCTAACATACAGAAAACCTGAATCTGTTATTTACTTCTTGGTGAACACTGAGAGTGACTATATACATACAGGCTTTGCCTGTGAGACAGAACCACAGCTCCAAAGAATATTAGTATTGGAAAGGACCACAGGAAATGAATCTCTGGTCCTTTTATAAGGGTTACAAGCATCTAAATGCCCTTACTGATGTAACCCTTGCCTTATGTCATCTGTCACGGTACATCAGATGCACGATCATTGCACTAAATGACTGATAAAAGTTCAAACTCCACCAGCTCACAGGTCACTCACATGACTGGGCAACATGAGCTATCACTCATCTGCTATGGAGAAATAAACAAGGCCTGGCAGCCCAAATGCCATTTAGAAATGGTTGGTCAAAAATATCCTTCCTTACCTTATGTTTGAAAGGTAAACATCTCTGAAGTTTTACTCGTAAGCAAAGCCCTGAGAAGAGAGAGAAAGGCCTCAGTGAATCACATTGTCAAGCTCTGAACAAAGCAGCGAGTGGTGATTCTGTGACATCAATTCTTGTCACATGTCCCACCATCCTTATGTGATGGTGCCCATCCCTGGTGGACTGAAAAGAGGCATGCTGTGTGGGTGCCACTGGTAGTGACTAATCCCAAGCTGCCTGATAAATTAAGGACCCCATAAAAGTTAGAGACAAACAAGTACAGTTTCCATGTGTTCCAGAAAATCACAAGAAATCTGTCAAATCTGGAGTTCTCTATGGTTACAGAGGACAAATCCAGAATTAATGCCTTGTCTACAGGATGTTCTTAGGGCAAATGTTTAAAAATAAAAGAGTGGGGCAGCTAGGTGGCGCAGTGAATAGAGCACTGGCCCTGGAGTCAGGAGTACCTGGGTTCAAATCTGGCCTCAGACACTTAACACTTATTAGCTGTGTGACCCTGGGCAAGTCACTTAATCCCAATCGCCTCACTAAAAAATAAATAAATAAATAAATAAAAGAGTAGCCAACATTTACTTAATAAATGTGGCCTTATACTTTCTAACCACATGAGGTCACTCAACCAAACAACTTTTATTAAGTGGCTCAAATCATGAGCAGAGATTTTCAGACTGCAGAAATTTAAAGCAGGGGACAGTGACATGTATATAGACTGTGGATGAAAAGTCCACATATATTAGGTATCTGAGTGGCACTGTAGATATACTGCTGAACTTCTAGTCAGGAAAACCTGAGTTCAAATCTGGTCTCAAGGCACTCACTAGCGATATGACCCTGGGCAAATCATTTAAACTCTGTCAACCTCAGTTTCCAAATCTGTGAAATAGGGTGATAATAGCCCCTATTTCCTACAGTTGCTGTGAAGATCAAATGAGATAATGACATGAGATAAAGCACCTTGCAAACCTTAAGGAGTTATATAAATGTAAGCTTATTCTATTAGCTTTTTTTTGAGGGGGGGGGTGAGGCAATTGGGGTTAAGTGACTTGCCCAGGGTCACACAGCTAGTAAGTGTCAAGTGTCTGAGGTCAGATTTGAACTCAGGTCCTCCTGACTTCAGGGCTGGTGCTCTATCCATCTGCCATCTAGCTGCCCCTAGCTTATTCTATTAGCAAAGATGACTGGAACATGAGAAGTCATACCAAAAATATCATCAAGGGATTGGGGCTAGAAAAGGAAGTAGGAGAGGCATGTAGGGAGAACGAGAGTGTGAATTAGAAGTGGGCAATGCACAGTATTCCGAAAATATTAAAGGAATCAGAAAAAAGCCTCCAGTGCATTGGAAAGATCCTTTATGGAGGATTTTTTAAAATCCATAAATAAGAGACAAGATGAAAAGGTACAAGAAAGGAGTAATCTACACCACTGAACAGAGTCCCCACAATGAGGAGATCATGGATCCAACAAAGGATCCACAGTGATATAACACCAGTTCCACTTTCCCAGCCTTGTTTCTCAGAGAAATTCATACATCCTTGTGATTAATAGGTGGTAGTGTCACGGTATTGTTAACCTGCTAAACTTTCAGGATTTAAAGAAGAAAAAAATTACCATAACTTCACATTGTGCTAATTCTAGGCCTGCTACCTTTATAGCAACGTGAAGTCAAATGTGTGTTTGGTCTGAGTACCATTAGCTATACTACCAGAATCACTGAAAAAGAAATGGGAAAATGAGAAAGGCAGGAGCACAGACCAACTCAGCAAAAAGATATGACTTTAAAATTGATGTACATGGGGCAGGTAGGTGGCACAGTGGATAGAGCACCAGCCCTGGATTCAGGAAGACCTGAGTTCAAATCTAGCCTCAGACACTTAACACTTACTAGCTGTGTGACCCTGGGCAAGTCACTTAATCCCAATTGCCTCACTAAAAAAAAAAGAAAGAAAGAAAGAAAGAAAGAAAGAAAAGAAAAAAGTCAGATGCCTGGAAATTGGGAGCATCGAATAACATTGTACATACACATACAAAAAGTGATGTACATGATTAGGCTGAAGGAGTGTCTATAACGTCCCATATAAAGCAGCCATTTGGAAGGAGACGATATTTCAGATTCTTACACTTTCTTCTTACACTGTTCTTTCTTGTATGTGCCCTTTCCCAAATTAGTTACCCTCAGATGACATATTCTAATCATAAATAGCACCTGATTTCAACTGTAGTGTTTCTTGTTCAGAATGTGATGAAGTTATCTTCTGATCCAAATGAAGCTGTCCCTATCTTTGGTTATTTCAAATCAGTTCAACTAGGGTAGATGCTCCCTTGAAAAGCTCCCTCTCTGGAATTACTCACTAGGGTGATTATAGGTGGGCATTAATGTCGACTTCCAATCTAGCACATTAGCCACCAAGCCATAAGACAATATTCATGGCATCAGATTTCAACAATGACCATATTACTCCACACTAAGACCCTTGAAGCATGTTCAAGGACTTTACAAAAATAGTCAGTGATGAAGGGCAGGTCAAAAATACCAACAAAAGTAACTGCACTGCTCTTTGCCCAAGAAGTGTAAGAATGTGAAATATCTCCTTCCAAATGGCTGCTTTACATGGGACGTTATCCAAGCTGTGGTTTAGTGGCCTAGAAGGTTTCTGATGGCTCTCGCTATTCCCCTTCCTTAGTCTCACTTCCCTTGTCTGCTGCATATTTCTGATGAAAAGGAAGAGTGAAAACACAATCAAGAAACTAAAAAGGTAGGGAGAACAAGAAGAAACTATTAACTTGGAAAGTGCTTGTATAGACTATGTGGTCATAGCAAAACTGGACCCAAAGGCACTTGTGGTTCACACAGCTATCTCACAAACTATAATGTGGCCTGCAGAACTACAATGAAGATCACTCATTTGGGTCAATTTCTGTTTAATCCAATGTATGTGATAACACAGCCATGCACAGGATTCAGATTTACCACTTTCCAATGTCCTTATATGTACTCACACAACTGGGTAAATAGAAGGTTCCTGGTCACACCCCAATACAGAAGAATATATCCAGGCAATAGCTTTTCCAAACTGAAGACTGACAACAGAGGCTACTCAAAACATAACATTTAGGGCCTTCTAAGATCATCTGGTTGTGAGGATTAGAATGACGCCACCTGCTGGAGACTTACTGTAGAAAAGCTCTGCCAAGAGGTGAAGGTCTCTGAGGGCCAGACCATGAGTCTTTTCTTTGGCATCAGGAAGTGTCGTTTGTTTGTGGGAGGAAGAAGGGGGAGCCTGGCGCTCTGACTAGGACTCTTTTTCATGTGGACTCTGGTGGAGAGTGGAGCTAGGAATGTTCTCTCCCTTTAATAGATAGATGAATCTAGGCCTTTCTCTCTCTCTTTACCAAATTCTTATTCTCCTTAATAAATGCTTAAAAGTGTAACTCTTGATAAAGCTTAAAATTTATTGGCGACCACTCATTAGATATTTTAGACAGACTAGCTAGAATTTTAGCCTAAACATGGTTTAACTCCCATTTTATAGAAAGGAAAATTAAGATTCAGAAAGGTTACATGACTTAGGAACAAAGGAACATTTGGAGTTAGAAGGAACCTTTTAGGTCATCTGGTTCAAACTCCCACCTCCCCTCTCCCAATTTTACAGAGAAAAAGTGAGGCCCAGAGAAGAGAGTTGCTTAAGATCACATAATTAGTAAGTTGCAGAACTGACATTAGAACTGAGGTCTTAGGAGCAGCTCAGTGGATAAAGCACCAGCTCTGGATTCAGGAGCACCTGAGTTCAAATCCAGCCTCAGATACTTGACACTACCTGTGTGACCCTAGGCAAGTCACTTAACCCTCATTGCCCTGCCCCCCTACTCAGCACACAAATACTAGAGACTTCCTTTGGTGGTCTTAGCTATTCTACCAATATCTACCCACTTAAATGTTATGTGGTTTTTTTTTTTTATCTCATTGCCTCCCTTTCTTCTTAAATATTTAAGCACTTACATAACTAACACCAGAAACACTATCAGATAACAAGGAAAACATTGCTAGCTAATAAAAAGCTCAAAATTTCTCTTTCCTTCCTTCTTTGCTTCTCATTCTATGAACCTTTCTAAAGAAACTAGAGGTGATGGACTCAAGTTGCAGAAAGACAAACATTTTTGAACTGTTGGTGTGAAAATTTGTTTGGCTTAACCATGCATATTTTTTACAAAGGTTTTGTTTTTCTTTTTCTCAAAGTCAGGGTAGGGGGTAGGGAGGGATGGGGAGAAGACAGAGGGGAGCTAGGAATAAAGTTGCCCAAAAAAGAAAGAAAAAGGAAAAAAAAAGACTTATGGAAACATGTTTTTTAAACACGTAGAAGAGAACAGAAGGAAAGCCCAAAGGAACCACAGCCAAGCAATATGACATTTTAAATAACACATCTGATTTATTATATAATTTTTGAAAAGCAAGTTGGTACATAATAAAGAGCAAATTCATGTACTACCCTTACTCTCAGTTCTACTATGTATGTGTAAGTGCTCATTTTAGTTGCTATTTGTTAAGTTCAGAATAAACAGAACTTTTTTTAAAACTGGAGAACAACATTCTAAAGAATAATAAGCAAGGGTGCTTCAGAGGGCTCTTGATTTTGAACAGCTAATTATAAAACCAGTGTAATTAAATCTGTTTAATTTTCTGTTCAAGTTCTATTTAAAGTGTTTAGTAGTAATTAAGCAATAGCTTTCTTTTAAAGTTTCAGTGGTAGTCTGTAAATATGACAGATGCCAAGTGATATCACTAAGGGATACTGCCAAGTTGGGGTTGATAAGTAAACATCTACATTGTAGGTCAAGTTAAGATATAAACAAGGGGGAAGGACAAGCCAGGAATCTGACCCTTGGGTCTAAGAGCACAAGCTTTAGCAAGTCCCACCAAGCCTGAAGAGCTCAGAGGAGGGCCCAGAGATACCTTGTAAGTCTGCTGCCCAATGACGAGCCTTGCTAAAGGATGAAGAGGGTCATTACCAGAAAGAAAGCACAAGGTGATGATTTTTTTTTCCAGTCATAGCAACCTCCAAAGAAATCCTGTTAAGGTGTGGAGAGACTGTAATTTGTGTGGATGGAGGGGACACTTACACTAATGAAAATTACAGACCCCTGAAGTTAGGAGAACATTTTTTTTTTGGTGGGGCAATGAGGGTTAAGCGACTTGCCCAGGGTCACACAGCTAGTACATGTCAAGTGTCAGAGGCCAGATTTGAATTCAGGTCTTCCTGAATACAGGGCTGGTGCTTTATCTACTGTACCACCCAGCTGCCCTAGGAGAACATCTTAAAAGGGTGAGAAAGAAAGAAATAAAAGTCTAAAAGCATCACCTAGCCTTGATAAGAAAAAGGCTTCTAGCATTTCTGGAAGATAGAAAATGAAAGCAAGAAAGATGAAAGCAAAGACATAAGCAAAATATATATATATATACATATGTATGATCTATATAATTATTATGGAGGAATTACCTTAGAAAGAAGCAAACCATGGAAGGGACCAGTTCCTCCTTATTCCTGCAAACTATGCTTCTCTCAATGCTGCCCAAGATTGAATCGATTTTTGTTTTGTTTTGAAAGGAAGCAAATTTATTCTTGCTATCTTTAATTTGAATTTTGCCTCTATTTTCCAATATACTCTTCCTATCTCCTCCCTAATAATAAAGACAAAAAAGGGGGGAAAATTGCTCAGTTGGTTCTGCTTACTTTATTCTGTATCAGTCCATAGAAGTCTTCCCGTGATTCTTTATATTCAGCCCGAAATCAATGGTCATCATTTACCCTTTCTGGCTGCCACATCACACATTGCTGGCTCAGACTAAGCTTAAAATCCACTAGCCTCCGCCAACTCATATCCTTGAAATAAAAACTGCCATTAAAAAATACTGTCCTTCTATATTCTTCTCACCAATGCAATGGTACAGAAGAGTTCCAGGGAACTCATGATAGAAGAGGATCTCCAAATCCAAGAAAAAAAAAGAAAGAAAGAACTGTGGAGTATAGATGCTGATTGAACCATATTATTTCTTTTGTTTTGGGTGCTGTTATTTTTTTTTTCTATTTTGAGGTTTTGCATCACTGCTCTGATTTTTTCTCTTGTAACAGGATTAATGCAGAAATAGGATTAATGTTATTATGTGTATATATATGTGTGTATATATCTATATGTATATGTATAGAGATATATAGATATAACCTATATCAGATTACCTGCTGTCTAGGGGAGGGGGGAGGGAGGGAGAAAAATCTGAAATTGTAAAGCTTGTATAAACAAAAGTTGAGAACTATCTTTATATGTAACGGAAAAAATAAAATACCTTATACATTAAAAAAAAATACTGTCCTTATGAAATTTACATTTTCTCTATTTTCATAGGTTTAGATTCAGCCTAGATTTCAGACTGGATTTTCTAGTCCAATGGGATTTTTTAAGATACTGATTTTGTCATTCAGAGTGTTGGCCAACCCTCCCAGCTTTGTGTTTTCTGCATATCCGATGAACATGCCATCTAAACCTTTAGCAAAGAGATTGACAGAATATGTTAAACAGCACAGGGTCAAACATGAACATCTGAAATATTCTATTAAGACTCCTACCAGGTTAGGGTCTTGTGTGGGTTGATGATGAGTGAGATGAGCAGAACCAGAAGAACATTGTACACAGTATCATCAACATTGTGTGTTGATCTACTGTGATGGACTATATTCTTCTCACCAATGCAATGGTACAGAAGAATTCCAGGGAACTCACGATGGAAGAGGATCTCCAAATCCAGGAAAAAAAAAAAAAGAAAGAAAGAACAATGGAGTATAGATGCTGAATGAACCATACTGTTTCTTTTGGTTTTGGTGCTGTTGTTTTTCTATTTTGAGGTTTTTCCTCATTGCTCTGATTTTTCTCTTATTACATGACTAATGCAGAAATATGTTTAATGTTATTATATATGTATGTGTATATATATATATGTGTGTATATATCTATATGTATATGTATAGAGATATATAGATATAACCTATATCAGATTACCTGCTGTCTAGGGGAGGGGGGAGGGAGGGAGAAAAATCTGAAATTGGAAAGCTTGTATAAACAAAAGTTGAGAACTATCTTTACATGTAACGGGAAAAATAAATATATAAAATACTTTATTTAAAAAAAAAAAAAGACTCCTACCAGGCTGACACTGAATCATTGAACACTCTGAATTCAGCCATTCAACCCGTTCTGAATCCATCTAATATTATGATCACCTCCACATCTCTCCATCTTTTCCACAAGAATAGCATGAGATCTATTAGGAAAAGCTTTGTAAACTATTTCTCCAGCATTACCCTCATCTACAAGCTCAGTAACCCTATCGAAAAAGGAAATAATCAGTCTTTCAAGACCTATTTTTTTAAAACATTTTTATTTAAAGTTTTGAATTCAAAATTCTATCCCTTTAGCCCTATCTCCCCTCTGAGGCATTAAGCAATCAAATATAGATTATACATGTGCAATTATGTAAAACATTTCCATATTAGTCATTTTGTACAAGTCTCGAATAAAAGAAAAAAAATGAAAGAGTAAAAAATAGCATGCTTCAATCTATATTCAAACAATATCAGTTCTTTCCCTGAAGGTGGATAGTATGCTTCACCATTAGTCCTTTGGGATTGTCTTGGATCATTGTATTGCTGAGAACAGCACAGTTCTTAAACAATACAGTTACTGTGTACAACATTCTTCTGGCTCACTTTACATCAGTTCATATAAGTCTTTCCGGGTTTTTCTGAAATCATCCTGCTTGTCATTTCTTAGAGCACAATAATATTCCATTACATCAATATACCACAGTTTGTTTAGCCATTACCCAATTGATGGGCATTCCTTTGATGTCCAATTCTTAGCCATGACAAAAAGAGCTGCTATAAATATTTTTGTACAAAGAGATCCTTTCCCCCAGTTTTGGATGTCTTTGGGATATAGACCTAGCAGTAGTATTGCTAGATCAAAGGGTATGCAAATTGCTCTCCAGATCAGTTCACAAGTCCACCAACAGTGCGTTAGTGTCATGACCTATTCTTGACGAAGTCTTTATAATCCTAGTTTCTTTTTCTTGATCTTTACTAACCATCCCTGTAATGATTCATACTAGAATTTTCCTAGGAATTGAAGTCCAGCTCACTGGCCTACACACTGCAGATTGTTTTCTTTCCTTTTTTTGAAAATTAAATACCATTTTAAATGCTCTCTACCTCTAAAGAGAGAATTGATAAACTCTACGAGTGTGGACGGAAGCATACTTTTTAAAACTTTATTTTGTGTGTGTGTGTGTGTGTATGTTCCTTTGCAACAAGGCTAATATGGAAACATTTATACATGACTTCACATGTATAATCAATATCATATTGCTTGCCTTCTCAAGGGGTGAGGAGGGAGAGAATTGAGAACTAAAAATTTTTAAACGAATGTTAACATTCTTTACATGTAATTGGAAAATACTTATCAAAATAAATAAAATATTAAAAAAGAAGAAACAAGCTATTTTCTCTTCTCTAATCTTGTTATATCTCTCCCATTTGAAATGATCTTCCAAAAATCACTATCAATGATTCAGCTATTACTACCCACTGGTTCTTTCAGGGACAGGTAACTTGAATTCATCAAAGGCAATTAAATGTTCTATTATTACTTCTGTAATTATTCTGGGTGTTAACTCCCTATTAACCAACTTTTTTTCTATTAATTCAATTCAAAGTTCATTCTCTTTGGCAGAAGACCAGAATGGAAATAAAAAATGAGCAGCTGGGTCATCTTTCTACTGTTGGTTTTCATTACCCCATCTATCCTCCAAGCAAAAGTCTCATCCCTGCTTTTGATTTTCCTCTTTCCAAATAGCTTTTTTTTTTAGAGGGGGGGTGGGGGATAAAGGTTAAGTGACTTGCCCAGGGTCACACAGCTAGTAAGTGTCAAGTGTCTGAGGCCAGATTTGAATTCAGGTCCTCCTGAATACAGGGCCAACACCCTATCCACTGTGCCAACTAGCTACCCCTCTCCAAATAGCTTTTTTAAAAAACCCACTTTTCTGTGCATACCCTTTGACCCAACAATACCAGTCTTGGGTCTTTTTCCCAAAGAGATCATAAAAAAGAGAAAAGGACCCACATGTACAAAAATATTTATAGCTACTCTTTCTGTGGTGGCAAGGAATTGGAAATTGAGGGGCTGCCCATCAGTTGGGGAATGGCTGAACAAGTTGTGGTATATGAATGTAATGGAATTTTATTGTGCTGTAAGGAGGAGGAGTTCAAAGAAACCTGGAAGGACTTGCATGAACTGATGATGAGTGAGATGAACAGAACCAGAAGAACATTATACACAGTATCATCAACACTATGTATTAATCAACTGTGATAGACTAGATTCTTCTCACCAATCCAATGGAACAAGAAAGTTCCAAAGGATTCATGATGGAAAAGGCTCTCCAAATCCAGGGGAAAAAAAAAGGAACTGTAGAATATGGATGCTGATTGGACCATACTATTTCTTCTGTTTTTGGTGCTGTTGGTTTTCTGATTTGAGGTTTTTCCTTTGTGCTCTGATTCTTCTCATATAACATGACTAATGCAGAAATATGTTTCATGTTATTATGTATATATAACCTATATCAGATTGCCTGCTGTCTAGGGGAGGGGGGGAGGGAGGGGAGGGAAGGAGAAAAATTCAAAATTGGAAATCTTATATAAACAAATGTTGAAAACTATTTCTACATGTAACTGGAAAATAATAAAATACTTTTTTTGTGTGTGCAGGCAATGGGGGTTAAGTGACTTGCCCAGGGTCACACAGCTAGTAAAGTGTCAAGTGTCAGAGGCCGGATTTGAACTCAGGTACTCCTGAATCCAGGGCCAGTGCTTTAACCACTGCGCCATCTAGCTGCCCCTCAAAATACTTTTATTTATTTATTTTTTAAAAAGAATGATTAGGAAGGACACAGTTCCAAAAGTTAAAAAAGATGATAACTCAGGGTGCAAAAGTTGTGATTAAAAAACTCTAAACTCACAGGTGCATTAGAAAAGGAGCTTTATCTATATATCTATATCTATTTTTTAAGATAAAAATTGTACAGAAATCCTTTTAAAAGTAGAAGCTAATCAACAGACAGAGAAAGCCACTATGGAGTTTGAAAGCAGATCAAAGAATACTATTTTCACTTTTTTGTGTGTTTTTTTCTTTCTCATGGTTTTTACCTTCTGTTCTGATTCTTCTTTCGCAACATGACTAATGTAGAAATCTGTGTAACATGACTGCACATATATAACCTATATCAGATTGCTTGCTCTCTTAGTGAGGGAGTAGAGGAGGAAGGGAGGGAAGAAGAAAAATTTGGAACTCAAAATCTTATAAAACTGAGTATCTAAAACTATCTTTACATGTAATTGGAAAAAACATAAGATACTATTGAGGGAAAAATAAAGAAACTACACAGCAGTCTAAAAAACAAACAAACACCGCTTTTTTATTGTCCTTATCTTTCCTTGGCGAACTCCACTCATCCTACGCTTTAGCACTCCCAAGCCTATTTTTTTTTTTTGGTGAGGCAATTGGGGTTAAGTGACTTGCCCAGGGTCACACAGCTAAGTGTTAAGTGTCTGAGGCCGGATTTGAACTCAGGTACTCCTGAATCCAGTGCCGGTGCTTTATCCACTGCGCCATCTAGCTGCCCCTCCCAAGCCTATTTTTGCAGGACTTATTAACTGCCCTTGCATCCATTTACATCCCTGTTCCCCATGTACATCCTAAAAATATAATTTGGCTAGTGGGCTCCTTGTGCATATCTATCAATATCTTTTAAAAATATGTTTTTCCTTCACAATGAAATTGCTTCCCTCTTATGTCTTCAGAATTTAATTCTTGAGAATTTTCCATCTCACCTGGACTAGCTTCCTCTGTAGAATTTATTATATGGGATCCTGCCTATCCTTTCTATGAACTTTTTGAAATCTATTTTCCCACCATCTATGGTCATGGGATCACAGATTTAGAACCATAAAGGACTTCTGAAATCATCTAGCCTAATCAGTTAACAAGTAGCATAGAAATGATCTCAAACCCAGGTTTTGGGACCTCAAATCCAGTGTTTCTGATACTACATCAGTAGTGTCCCTCTATACTATGACAAAGATGATTCCTTAAGTTGAAGTATCCTTAGCACAAGGGAAAGGACAAGAGCTAATCAATAGAGACTTTTGATTCAAAGTAAAATTGGTGATTAAAAGGAGCCTAAAACAGTTTTTATTAAGTTGGGAACAGGTATAAAAAAGGAAAATAACTAGGAATAACCACTAAATAAACAGTGGAGAAAAATTCCTCATTGAGTCTTTATGTGTGGTCACTTTAAAAGTTTGTTTGGAAAATATGTGCTATGATATTTATTTGTTTAGCTGTATTAATCAAGAGATTTGTTTTTCATATAAAGCATAGAAATCTATAGTTATGGGGGCAGCTAGGTGGCACAGTGAATAGAGCACTGGCCCTGGATTCAGGAGGACCTGAGTTCAAATCCAGCCTCAGATACTTGACATTTACTAGCTGTGTGACCCTGGGCAAGTCACTTAACCCCAATTGCCTCACCAAAATAAAAAGAAAAGAAAAGAAAAGAAAAGAAAAGAAAAGAAAAGAAAAGAAAAGAAAAGAAAAGAAAAGAAAAGAAAAGAAAAGAAAAGAAAAGAAAAGAAAAGAAAAGAAAAGAAGAGAAAAAGAAATCTATGGTTATATCTGTGGCAGCTCAAGCAAACAGCTACCACCTGGATTTTGGGAAAAGTATATTCCTTATAGTTTGGATCATATCACTCGGGAAATAGTTAACAGGATACCTAAAGTATAGGGGCAGTTATTTGTACTATTCTTGTTTGTTTGTTTGTTTGTTGTTGTTGTTGTTGTTGTTGTTGTTGTTTTCAGGGCAATGAGGGTTAAGTGACTTGCCCAGGGTCACACAACTAGTAAGTGTCAAGTGCCTGAGACTGAATTTGAACTCAGGCCCTCCTGAATCCAGGGAAAGTGCTTTATCCACTCTGTCACCTTAGCTGCCCCTAAGGGGCAGTTATTTGAAAAACAGATGAACTCCTTCTGGAAGCTAAATTTAGAAAACTAAAATTATGAATGACAATTCTGTCATGATGAACAACAAAAAAGGGTCCATTTGAAACATTATTGAATATGCATTCTTCACAGAGTGTAAACAGCTCAGAAGAGATGGCATATATCCATAAAACTTGCTATACAATACCATTAGTAGGGGCAGCTAGGTGGCGCAGTGGATAGAGCACTGGTCCTGGAGTCAGGAGTACCTGAGTTCAAATCCGGCCTCAGACACTTAACACTTACTAGCTGTGTGACTCTGGGCAAGTCACTTAACCCCAATTGCCCCACTTAAAACAAAACAAAACAAAACAAAAACAATACCATTAGTAACTAATCTTAAACAATGAAATATAGCCTTGTAGGTGGAAAATACAACACAATAACACAATTTTCCTACTTATTTCTGTCCACAAATGCTTTATGAAATGTAACTCTTCACTGATAAGAGTCTACATGTAAACCACAGTGAGAGATAATAAGAAGGGAACAGTGGTAGCAACAGTAGTGGACTCTACTAGAGAAAAAGTCACTTTTGTCTCCACTCCAACATTCAGAACCAAGAAGAATAGAAGATTCATTTCCATTTATATGACACTAGGTACCCTGAGCCCAGGGGCAGGGAGGTGCTGGCAAGGTTGTTCTGGTGCTTTAAAGGACTATAAGCTTACCAATAAGAGTGGCCAGAGAGCAATGAGGTACTGTGGGTGTGAACCTGATAATAACCAGATAATCTTCTTCATGTATCTCCTTAACTTCCACACAACTTTCTGTTACCACTTCCAGTTCTTCTAAAGTGTTGGGCTTTTCTGGGTCCCGGATGGTTCGAATTAGATCTGAAAAATGTAGTAGAAAAGGTACATCACATACTGACAGAAATACTTTAAGCCAAATAACAGTTTTTTAATCCCTGCAGTGTCTTCTTCCCTCTTCTCCTAAGCAACCAATATAATAACTAACCAGGTTTCTGGCACGCATTTTCATTGCTAATTTCTTTTGAAAAGAATTCTTTTTGCTAGCTTTTTTAAAGTAACATTGTTTTCAGGGCAGCTAGGTGGACAGTGGATAGAGCACCAGCCGTGGAGTCAGGAGGACATGAGTTCAAATCCAACCTCAGACACTTAATACTTACTAGTTGTGTGACCCCGGGCAAGTCACTTAACCCCAATTGCCTCACCAAAAAAAAAAAAAAAAGTAACATTATTTTCTTGTACTAGATGGGGGGGGGGGTGAGGCAATTGGGGTTAAGTGACTTGCCCAAGGTCACACAGCTAGTAAGTGTCAAGTGTCTGAGGCTGGATGTGAATTCAGGTCCTCCTGAAGCCAGTGCTTTATCCACTGAGCCACCTAGCTGCCCCTTATCATTGTTTTCTTGAACTGATAAATCATGTCCAGTTTTTTCGGATCTTAAATTTTGGAAAGTCTTTCATCTTTAGGTTGAAAATGAAAAGATACACAGGTAAGAGGAAGTGTTGTTATTGCCGAGTTGTTTCAGTCATTGGTGACCTTCTTTGGGGTTTTCTTGGCAAAGATCTTGGAGTGATTTGCCACTTCCTTCTCCAGCTCATTTTACAGATGAGGAAACTGAAGCAGACAGGGTTAGCTGACTTGAGCAAGGTCACATGGCTAGTAAGGATCTGAGGCCAGATTTGAACTCATGAAGCAAGAGAAGTCTTCCTGACTCCAGGAACAGCATTCTATCCACTGTGCCACCTAGCTGCCCAAGAGGCAATGCTAAGAATGACTAGATGGTTCAGATTTAAAGGAAAGATCACTTTTAGCTGATGAAAAAAAATTAAGATTTCATATTCAGGTCTAGAACCCATAGGATCACAGATTTAGAGCAGGAAGGGACTTTCTCAGAGGGCATCTATTTCATTTTACATCTTTCGTTTTACACAAATGAACCAAGTTTATGGCCTACAAGATGAACTAAAGTTCCTAATGTGAGGAGGCAAATTCCACCTCATTGAGACTTGGCAGAATATGGCTATGGAACAGTTTACATTATTGAAAAGAAAAAAATATAGAAATAAGTGGAGGGGAAGAACTGTACATGAAGTATGCTCATGTGAAGAAATCCAGGAACATGGTAGAAAGGATTTGGGCTAGAATCAATGAAGGGAGAGGAGTAGCATTATGAAAACATTCCACCTTGACCCAGAAAGGAAAGAGAGAAGGGATTCAGGAAACAGATCACAAACCAAACATGGATAGGTGATAGAGTAGTGATTTAAACATCTGCCGGAACTCATCCTCTGTCAAAAGTAGTATAGGGAGAGGGAGACGGACTGGGCCTCTGAGTTCACTGATTTAGGGAGCTCCTGATGAGGAGTTTCTTTTATGAATGTGAGTCAGCCCCTGTTCTACAACTTAAGAATCTTATAGCATTTAATATACATTCTTTACTTGTTTTACTGATAATTTCACTCTTCAGAAAGAAGGGGAAGTACTATAAGGGGAACTATTTTGGAACCCAGTCTGAGAAATAAGGAGAAACTGATCGCTGAAACATAAATAATAGGAAAATTACCACCTTTGATAGAATTAATTATAGAGGGGAGGAATTGTTCAGTCATTTCAGTCATGTCTTACTCTTTGTAACCCCATTTGGAGTTTTCTTGGCAAACATACTGGAGTAGTTTGCCATTTCCTTCTCCAGCTCATTTTACAGATCAGGATACTGGGGCAAACAGGGTTAACTGACTTACCCAGAGTCACTCAGCTAGTAAGTGTCTAAGGCCGGATTTCAACTCACGAACATGAGGCTTCCTGACTCCAGGCCCAGCACTCTATTCCACTGCGCTACCTAGCTGCCCCAAATGGGAGGAAAGCCAAGTATATTGTTTGACAAGTACACTACATTTTGGCAAAGAAGATTTCAAAGGACTTAGAGGAAAAGATGGCTAAGACCACCAGCCTAAAATGCCACAGCAATCAATCCCTCAAGAATAAAATTCTAAAGATGCAAACAGAAGTAACTTGAAAAGGGAGAGATGTCTAAGGAGACCAATGTAAATGCATAAGGAACTCAACAACTAATTCGGACCTTAAAAAATAAGCATAGGACAGTAAAAGGACAGGTAATGGAGGATAAGTACAACAGTGTGACGAAAATAGTGCAAGAAGTGTCAGGAGGACTAATGTTCAGAATCTGCTACGGTGGTGAAGAAATAGAGAAAAGGTGGATGCCCGTCAACTGTCCAATAGCTACACAAACTGTGGTATATTAATGGAGTAGAGTATTATTGCACCAGAAGAAACAATGAATATGGAGAATTCAGAGAAATCTGGGAAGCCCTGTATGAAGAAATGATGACTAAAGTAAGCAGAACTAAGAAAACAGGGTGGAAGAACATATTACTGAAAGATATGAGAACTCTGCTCAATGCAATGAGCAAGCTTAAGCTTGATTCCAAAGAATGACTGTTCTACCACCTTTTTCCTCTTAGCAGACAGATGGCAGACTATAATCACGGAATGAAGCATAGCTGGGTCAGACATGGCCAATGTGTAGACTCCTTTTCCTTAAATATAATGATTTGTTATGACAAAAAATGATAGGGAAGAGTCATTTGGAAGTGACATGAAGAGAATCAATAAAATATTTCTTAAAAGCTAAGGATGCATCCCCCCCCCCAAAAAAAAAAAGGCCTTTGGGGGAATTTTAAGGAGATTAAAAAAAAAAGAGGAAAGTTCAGGGTAAACAAGATGATAATAGTGACTGAGAGAAGGTGGAGTTCCATAACTGCCCAAGGCCTGGAAAAGGGCAAATGTAGTCCTAATTTTTTAAAAAGGGAAGAGAATGAAATATGCAAACCATAGAGCAGTGAGCATGACTTTGCTTCCTGGCCAGATTCTAGAATGTATTATTAGAAGGATTGTTTGTGAAGAGTTGGAAAAGGAAATGGCAACCAACCTCATTTCCTTTTCTAACAGTTACCAGATCGGTAAAGCAGAGGAATGCCAGTTTGGACAGAGTATACTTCGATTTTAGCAAGTATCTAAAGCTGTCTTTGTGGACAAGTCCTCTGGAGAGCTGTGAGAAGACGAGACTTACTAAGAGCATTTAAAATGAACTGAAAAAGTAAATCCAAAGAAAGGTCATTAAAGGCTTGCTGTCCCTTTGAATGAAGGATTAGATGGCATACTTATCCAATTTGAGTATGTGAAGCTGGGAAGGACAGCTAATACAAGTTAGGATTCTAAAATATCTTGACAGGCTAGTTTTGGCCAAAAGTAACAATGTGAAATTTAATAGAGATTAATGTAAAACCCTATACTTGAACTAAAAGCCAGTATCTGGCTCACAATGGCTTGCTCGCCCACATGGCTACCCTTACAACAGACACCCTGATGTCTCCTCAAATACCTTGGCACCCCAGTTCATCAGCCTCCTAAACTCGCAAGACTTCTATTTTCTCTATACCTCAGCTACAGAGAGGCAAGGTCAAACCATTACTTATAATTATTCCACCCCTGTGATGCCTAACTCTGAAAGACTTCTGTCCAATCACAACTTCAGACTGTTGATCACCCTTTTTTCCTTGATACTCTCTTCGTTTTTAGCACCCTGCTCTACCCTGGTTCTCCTCCCATCTATCTGACCTGACCATTCCTTCTAAGTCTCTTTTGCTACATCTTTTATCCACATCATGCCCACTATGGTGCTCCCTCTCCCCAGGCTTTGTCCTGTGCCTTCCCTTTTTTTTTTCCTTGTTATTTTGCTTGGTGGTGTCAGTAGCTCCCATGGATTCAATGATCATTTTTATGCTAATGATTCTCAGATCTACTATTTATCCAGCTCAAACTTCTCTCCTACGGATTTGCATTTCCAAATGACTCTTAAACGCAACATGTCCAAAACTGGGCTCACTATCTTTCCCCTCAAAACCCTCCCGTGCTCCTAACTTACCTATTCTGGTTGAGGATACCACCATATCCCTAGTAACCAGCTTGTGACCTTGTAATCTCAATTTCTTACTCTCTCTCACCCCCCCACCCCACCTATATCCAATCTGTTGCCAAGTCCTGTCATTTTTATTTTTATTTTTTTGCAGGGCAATGGGGGTTATGTGACTTGCCCAGGGTCACACAGCTAGTAAGTGTCAAGTGTCTGTGGCCGGATTTGAACTCAGGTACTCTTGAATCCGGTGCTTTATCCACTGTGCCACCTAGCTGCCCCCAAGTCCTGTCACTTCTACCCTTGGAGTATCTATTATATATGCCCCCTTTTCCCTTCTGACACTGACACCACACTCATGCAGGTCCTCATCACCTCACTCCTAGGCCATAGGCTCTGCTGGTTGGTCTTCCTGCCCCAAGTCTCTTGATGTTCCAATCCATTTCTACTCAGTTGTCAAACTGATCTTAAAGCACAGCTCTGACCACATCATCTCCTACTTAGCTCCAATGTCAAGTTCCGCCTGCTCCAAGAAGGTGACTTTCCTGGGACTACCAACAATCTATCCTGCCTATCTTGTTTGTACATAGTTAACAGTAACTAACATTTACATAGTGCTTACCATGTTCTATGCACTGTGCTAAGTGCTTTACAATTATTATCCCATTTGATCTTCAAAACAATCCTGGGAGGCAGGTGCTATTATTACCCCCATTTTACAGATGGGGAGACTGAAACAAACAGAAGTTTGTTTGAACTCAGGTTTTCCTGACTCCAGGCCCCATGCTCTATTTAGTTGTTTGTATGTCATCTCCATTAGACTGTGAGATCCTTTACAGGAGGGAGCCTGACCGCTCCTAAATGCAGTCTTGGTCCTCCAGGCCCTCTCCTTTGCTCTCTGTTGTTTCCCAACAACCCTGTTTTAGCCTCAGTTTCCTCCCATCCCAGTTTTGATCCTATGATTGACCAAATCAGCCGGATACTGTGAGTTATTCACTTAAACAAAAATGCCACCTTACCAATACTCACCCCCTGGTTTAACACTCTCCCATTCTGTCTGCCTTCTCATTCCTAGTCACTTGCTGCCAAATGCTGAGGGAACATGGCATACAACACATCTGGATCTGATACAATTTTGTTTTGTCTGGACCTGGAATTTCATTACTGTAGGGAACTCCCTATGTCTAAACCCCTTTTGCCAAGAGTTCAACAGTTCACCTTAAAGAGTTGCCTGGGACACTGCCTGGGAAACTAAGCTTGACTGGGAGGTTACTGCTGCATTATTCTTGAAGGACCTCCATTATATTCTCTGAATCTTCTTTATCACTAGTTCCCCCCCTCTTTGAATGATTGACCATCACCTCTTCCTGGATGCTCTCTCTTTTCCCTTGGTTTCTGTGATACTGCTATCTCTCTTTTTTTTTTAATTTTTTTAATTTAATTTTTTATTTTTGGTGAGGCAATTGGGGTTAAGTGACTTGCCCAGGGTCACACAGCTAGTAAGTGTCAAGTGTCTGAGGTCAAAGTTGAACTCAGGTCATCCTGAATCCAGGGCCGGTGCCACCTAGCTGCCCCAAGTTCAATTTAATCCTAACAACTTTCAGGGTAAAACCTAAAGAATCTAGAAAATAAGCAACTGGGGGCCAGCTAGGTGGCACAGTGGATAGAACACCAGCCCTAGATTCAGGAGGACCTGAGTTCAAATCTGGCCTCAGACATTGGACACTTTCTAGCTGTGTGACCCTGGGCAAATCACTTAACCCTCATTGCCCTACAAAAAAAAAGAAAGAAAGAAAAAGAAATGGAAGCCCAGAGAGGTAAAGAACAATTACTAAAAGGCAGGACCAGGATTTAAACGCAGGTCATATAACTCCAAATCCAGTGCTCTTTCGACTGCCCACTGTACCCCAATTGACTAGGTTGCCCCCCCTACTCAAAAAGTTTAAATGGCTCACTATTGTTTCCAGCATAAAGCACCAACTCTTTAGCTTGATATTTAAGACTAGCTACATTTCTGGATTCATGTCTTTATTCTCTCCATGTTTCTGCCAAAATGGCCTACTTACTGCTCCTAGGATCTGGCAATCTATCTCATGCCTCCACAACATCTGAACAGTCTGTTGTGTATCCCTGGAATGGAATGCTCACCTCCACCTTTTAGAAACCTTAACTTCCTTCAAGATTCATCTCAGGGGCCACTTCCTAGCTTTTCCTTATCACTATCTCCCTCCAACCGCTTGTTACTTGCTCAAAGTATTAATAATCTACTTACATATTGCACTCCCCTGCAGAATCTAGCTTGTTGATGGCAAAGACTGTTTATCTATCATTTCTGTCTTTGTATCCCCAACCCCAAGGGCATCTGACCATGTCACAAGCCTCCCCTCCCCATTCAACCCATTCCAGGGGCTCCTTATCATCATTTGATCCCTAAGATCAAAATAAAATCTTCCATTTGGCATTCAATGCCTCTCACAACCTGGCTCCTCCTACCTTTCCAGGCTTCTTACACTTTACTGCTCCCCACCTAATCAGATCCAGAGACACTGGCCTCCTTTCTGTCTCTCAACAACCCCCACCTCTAGACTCCTTGCATGTTCACTAGCTCTTCCTCATGCCTCAAATTCTCTCCCTCCTTATCTCTACCTCATGGCTTCCTTCAGGTCTCAGCTAAAACCGAACCTTCCAGTAGAAGCGTTTCCAGATCCCCCTTAAAGCTAGAGCCTCTGCTGATGATCTCCAATTCATCCTGTCTGTATATCTCGTTTTGCACATTGTCTCCCCTATTGCAAAGTGAGCTCCTTCCTAGAGGGCAGAGAATCTTCTGCTTTTCTTGTTTCCTTGGCACTCAGCACAGTGCCTGGTAAGCTGGCTCTTAATAAATGCTTACTGACTACCTGACAATTCATTGCCATAGTAGGAGCTTAAAAGTGGTTTGAGTTCAACTGAATGCAAGCAGTCACTTCACCATAGATAAAGGAGACCCCTCTCGGCTGTTGATTCTTCCAATAAAGTGTCGCTGGGACACTCTATTCGATTTCAACAGAGTGCACGTCTGCAGACTGGAAAAGGGAATGGTGGATTAAGTAGTATCTGGAGCTGAGGCTCGGGTCTGCGCGGTGGTGCGCCTTAGGGACACATCCTGCTCCCCTAAGCATGCACACTGCCCCGGACACTGAGCAGGGGGAATGGATTTCCCTGCCCCCACCCCCACCTCCTGGGCTGGAAGACCCGGGCCCCAGCCCACCGCCCCGAAGTGACCAACCCCGCCAAGCGCAGCCCCGGGGAAGGAAAGTTACCGTAAACCTCAAGCGCTTTCTCTTCCATGATCCGGGGCTGCCGGGCAGCTCTCCGCTCAGAGCGGCCCGAGAGCCACAGAACTCTGCTCAGCGCCCAGGAAAGCAGCCCAGACACTTGCTCCATCCTCCCGCTCCGCCATCCCTGGCGGCAGTCCCACCCGAGCCACCGTCTTCCCACCAACCCAGACGAGATATTTCAATTTCCTGGTCCCAAGGCGGTGAAGCGAGGGAGCCTAAGGGTCGTGGGGAGGGGAGAATGGAGGTTCGGGCGCGCGAAGGACATAGGGAGCAGTTCTTCAGGAGACTACAGATCCCAAGATGCTTTACTTCATTTCAGCAGCGATGCGGGGAGTGAGGGTGGTGGGGTGAGGAGGAGGTTCCCATCAGGCGCGCGGCGTGCGGGGAAGCGCAAGGCCCTTCCGGAGACGTTGGGTAGAGTGGTGTATTCTGGGACTTGTAGTTTCCACCCTGGATTAAACCTAGCTTTTCTCTACTCCTATCGCCGAGTCTCAGATTCCACGATCTCGAATGCCTAGGCACCAGGACCAAAGGTCGACTGTAGTGTAAAAGAGAATGTACGCTGTTCTCATTCTATTCCACGGATCCTGGGATCTCACTCCAGAGGCAACAATGGGAGACAAGCATCCGTTGTGTAACTGTGAAGGAACCGGCTGCCCCTTCTCTGAGAGCTATTTCCGGGAAACCTTTTCCTCGCTTCCTGGCAGAGCCGGAAGTGGGTTTCCGTTGCTATGCTAACTAAGTCTTTTGGGAGCCAAGTTAGCCAACGTGAGAGGGAAAGATTTGAGAGCATCTCGTTATCTTTGTCCTGTCGTCCCAGGATCTTCTCTGCCATACGCTTCTGTGGGGCCCTCACTGCTTCCTTAGGCGTTCTCAATAACTGATTGCCTTTCTCTGATCCTCACTACTACAAAATCAAACAAAATGCCCCTTCCATCCCCACCCCCTCAAACTCAATATTTTAATTTATGCAGTCCTTGTAATCATTTTGACAGTTGTTAGAGCCTCTAGATCAAAGCTTCTTAAAGGGTGGGTCGCCCCATATGGGGTCTCATAACTGAATGCGGGGGTCACGAAAAACGTGGCAGTACATGTTTGATTTGTATACCTATTTTATATACCTATGTACCCTGAGTCCAATAAACATTTCTCGAGTGGAGCAATTTGGAATTATGCCCAAAGGGCTATAGAACTGTGAATACTCTTTGATCCAGCAATATCACTGTTAGGTTTATATCCCAAAGACATCCCAAAAAAGATAAAATGACCTATTTGTGCAAAAATATTTATAACAGCTCTTTTTGTGCTGGCTAAGAATTAGAAATCAAAACAATGCCCATCAACTGGGGAATGGCTAAACAATCTGTGGTATATGATGATGATGGCATATTGTGCTATAAGAAATGACAAGCAGGATGATTTCAGAAAGGCCTGGGGGCAGTTAGGTGGTGTAGTGCATAAAGCACCAGCCCTGGCTTCAAGAGGACCTGAGTTCAAATTTGACCTCAGACACTTGACACTTACTAGCTGTGTGACCCTGGACAAGTCACTTAAGCCTCAATGCCCCACCAAAAAAAAAAAAAAAAGGCCAGGAAAGACTTGTATGAACTGATGTAAAGTGAAGAGAACAGAACCAAAAGAACATTGTGCACAGAGACAGCAATAATTTGATGAAAAACTGTGAATGACTTGACTATTCTCAACAGTACAATGATCCAAGACAATCTCAAAGGATTATTGATGAAACATACTCCTCCAAAAAAAGAACTTAAATTGATGGAACACCTGCTGAAGCATGCTATTTTTTCACTTTCTTACATTTTTTTTCTTTTAAGCAAGTTTTTTTGTACAAAATGGTAAATATGGTAATGTTTTACATAATCATACATGTATAAAAAACAAACAAAACAAAAACCAAACAAAAAACCATACATGTATAACCCATATCTGATTGTTTGCCATCTCGGGAAGGGGGGAAGAGAGGAGGGGAGAGAGGGAAGGAGGGAAAAAAATAGGAACTTACAACTATAAATAAAAATGTTTATTGCTTTAAAAAAATTTAAAAAGAAGCCCTGCTCTTGATGATTACGAAATTGGGGACATGTGGGACACTTCAAAAATTCAATTCAGCAAGTATTCATCAAGTGCCAACTATGAGGTAAACACTGGGAGACACGACTAAAATGAAACAGCCCCAGATCTCAAGAAAGTGACATTCTACTGGACTTTTCCCCTGATGTTGCAACCTGCCTGTTATTTTTGTTTCTTTGGATTGCAATGCAAACTGGAGCAGGGTGTTAAATTCTACTGAATTAACTATCATGGTGCAGCAATCTGCCTCTTAATTTTGCTTATTTTGATCACAAGCAGATTATGAAAAGAGGAAATGTGTCTTTAATATGGGGGATTCAAAGAATTGGTTAATTAATAAAATTTGTTTTAGAATTAAATAATTTTCCTTTCATTCATGGTACTCCAATTACACTTTTAAAAAAATGTTTAAAGATAAATGTGCCAGACACTTGATACTTACTAGCAAGTGACTTAACACTCATTGCTCCACCAAAAAAAAAAAAAAAAAGATAAATGTGATGTTTCATCGTGGAGTTATTCTAGAATGACCCATGAGATGATGATAATGGTTGATAATTTTTACAGAGTACAATTAAGTGCAAATTAAAAGCCTACAATATTCTGAGAAGTCATGGTTTTTTTCCTTTTTTTTTTTCTAGTGGAATAGTGGTTAAAGAGCTGGCCTTGAAGTCAGAAGGGTCTGGGTTCAAGTTCTGCCTTTAACACATAATAGCTATGGGGGCAGCTAGGTGGCAGAGTGGATAAAGCACCAGCCCTGGATTCAGGAGGACCCAAGTTCAAATCTGGTCTCAGACACTTGACACTTACTAGCTGTGTAACCCTGGGCAAGTCACTTAACCCCAATTGCCTCACTAAAAAAATTTAAAAATTAAAAAAAAAAAAAACACACACCACGATGTGGGCTGGAATTTGGAGTCAAACTCATCGTAATTCATCCCAAAAGAATTCTAAGACTCAGTTTCCCAACTTTTATTGCAATACTGTGAGTGATCACAGGGAGAGAACCAGAATAGTGGAAAGGTATCTCTGGAATAAGAAAAGGAAAGACAGTTATATTTATAGTATGGATAAATTGATTATCAGTCTCATTATAATAATCTCCACCTTGGGGAGGTACAAGGGTGGGCCTGTCCTACTCATTATAATAATCCCCACCTTGGGGAGGTATAGGGGAGGGCTTATCCTAATTTGGAGTTCCTGGGGGTCCTAAGCCAACCCCCGAGGCGGGTACCTTTGTCAGTGGAGGTGTGTTTTGGGGGGTTACACATCATAAGGTGAATCTGGGGACAAATTTGGCCCTTTCTGCGCATGTCTCTTTCTGGTTCCCATGGCTAGTTTCAAAACATCTTCATTTTTCATTTATTTCTAGTCTAAGTTTCTATAGTCTGTCATTTCCTTTATTGTTATAGATTCAGGTCTTCATGGCCTCTTTCCCTCTGTTCCGTTATGGGCACTGATTTCTGTGGGTAAGAGAACCTAGCATCCTGACTTGTGAGTTATCCATTAACTGGGGTCTAACTCCCTTTTGGAGCTAATATCTGAATTAGAGCTTGGACCTTAAGTTTTTCTATTAACTCCTTTTGTGCCTCCTACATCACCCCACATAATAGCTATGTAATACTAGCAAGTTACTTAACCTCATACTATTCCAGATAACTCTCTAAGACAAAGTTGTAGGGAAGGTGTGGACCTACACTGGTAGGTTTTTTTCCCTCATCTGGCAGTTCCCTTTCCTATTGAAATCACAGGTCTCATCCCTATTCTAACTTAGCATATGGAATAGGTAAAAATAAAACAAAGCACTGAACTAGGAAGCTGGGAGGGCAGCTCTGGCATTAGAACAAAACAAGTTATTTATTAAATGCCTATTATGTGCCAGGCACTGTGCTAAATGCATTACACATATTATTTGATCCTTACATCAACACAGCAAGATAGGTGCTATTATTACCCCTTTTTACAGATGAGGAAACTTAAGTGGTTTCCCTGGGGTCATACAGTTAGCTCACATTTGAACTCGGGTCTTCCTGGCTTCAGTCCCAGCACTCAATCCACTATGCCACTTAGCAGCCTCCCATTAACTAGTTATGCAAATTTGTGCCAATTAATTAGTAGCCTTGGGATTCAGTTTCCTTGTCTATAAAATAAGGCAGTTAGATTAGACTAGATCGGGGCAGCTAAGTGGCGCAGTGGATAGAGCACCAGCCCTGGATTCAGGAGGACCTGAGTTCAAATCAGCCCTCAGACACTTAACACTAGCTGTGTGACCCTGGGCAAGTCACTTAACCCCAACTGCCTCATACACACACACACACACACACACAAATAGATTAGACTAGATGTTCTCCATTTCTGAAAATATAAGCCCTCCAGGAGCCTAGAGCTCATTGACTTGATTTGAGAAAGGTAGTTTTGGTTCCCTTTTCCTCCTCCCCCATATTTTCCCTTGTGACAACTTTCAGTGACATCATTCTCTCACAAACTCCCCGGATATTTCTGCTTCCAGCTACTAGGGTATTTCTGCCTCTCTACAAAGAAGCTCCACCCCTTCTCTGTGGTCCTAACAGTGTCAGCAACCTTACTGAGCCTCTCAGTCAAATTCCATGTTTTATGGGAAGCTTTCTGCAACTCCTCTTAATTCTAGTTCCTCCCTTCTGTTATTTCCTATTTATTCTCTATATAGCTTGTTTGCAAGTTCCCCTTTACATGCTGTCCTCCCCCATTTTACTGTAAGCTTCTTGTGGGCAGGGACTGTCTTTTATGCCTCCGTCTCCCCAATACAGGCTAGAGCTTGGGGTTGGAATCCGGAAGGCTTCATCATGATTGCAGATGCTGCCTCAGACACTAGCTGAGTGACCCTGCGCAAGTCACTTAACCCTGTGTGCCTCAGTTCCTCATCTGTGAAATGGCCTGGAGAGGGAAATGGCAAACTATTCCAGTACCTCTGCCAAGAAGACCTCAAATGGAGTCTGGAAAGGTGGGACCCCACTTAACACCGCCACCAATTCTTAACGTGACTTCCTGGCACATAGCAGGCGCTTAGTAAATGTTTATTGACTGACTTAATCCCTTCCCTCTATTAATTATTTCCCATTTATGCTGTATATAGCTTGTTCTCCCCCGTTCCCCCATTAGATTTTGAGCTCCTTGAGGGCAAGGACAGTCTTTTATATCCTCAGCACAGTACCCAGCACATAATAGGCGTTTAATGAATGTTTATTGACTGTTTGAATCCTAGCTCCCGGGTTCTGACACTTCTTTTAAAAATACTTGGTTTCCTTACTCGTGACTCTGACCTCCCCACCCGGCTCAGAGGACGTTAACCTCCCACCCAGGTTCTAGTTTCTGAGGTTGGAGCTCCCGGGGCCACAAGCCCCGCCCCCTCGGTTGGGGCCCTCCCCTCCGGTGTAGGCCCCGCCCCCGCGCTCCGGGCTCCTCCCCGCCTGCCCTCCCCTTTGCCGAGGCTCAGCGGTTCGTCCCGGGGTCTTCAGCTCGCTCTGCTCTCCCTCCCCTCCCGAGCGAGGGCTCGCTGCTGCTCCCGGGGCTTCCTCCATAAAGTTGTTGTTGCGGCTTCCGCCGCCGGTGCAGGAAGATGGCGTCGGGCGGCGGCGGCGGCGGCTGTAGTGCCTCGGAGCGTCTCCCCCCACCCTTCCCGATCCCGGAGCCCCCGGGGCCCGAGGGGGCGGCCGGCGGAGGCGGCTCGGAGCTCGAGGCCGGGGACAGCGACGCCGAGGGCGAGGACATCTTCACGGGCGCCGCCGTGAGTCGCGGGGCCCGCGGGGCCTGGCCGTAGTCTCCGGGGTTGAGGCGGGGGAGGGGTCGGGGTCGGGGTCTGGCGGAGGGAGCCCGGGGCCTCCCTCCGGGGAGGGAGGCGAGTTCCCCAGAGGTCCGGCCCCCGCCCCTCCTGGAAACGGGGTATGGAAGCCCCCTCTGCGAACCGTGCCGGCTTTGGGGGCCTCAACTTTGTAAAGGATGTCCAAAGTTCTCCATCTCGGGGCGGGAGAGGCCGCACCGAGCCCTCCAGGCTGGGGGAGAGAGGCAGGCAGAGTCCGAGCCTTCGGGGACCCCGAGCCAGTTCTCTCCCTGTGGCTGGGTTTTTTTAATCCTTTTTTAAAATCGTGTGGGGGAGGGGTACGGAGAAGATGAGTTTTTCTTTGGACCAGACTAGATCGGTGTTTTACGAGGGATTCCCCGTGTGGAAACTCCCTCTGCCCTTGTATGTGCCATTTAGAGAATTGACCAGAGCCCTCAAAGGTGAAGTCTGAGAGTCAGTCTACTAGCACATATTAAGCGCTTGCTGGGTACCACTTAACAGTCTGAGAGGTAGCGTTCTGTCTGTCAACAAGCATCTATTAATGGGAAAAGACAGTACATAAAAGGGGAGCTGAAAAGTGGGGAGGGAGGTACCCTAGCAGGAACTTGGTGATAAATCTGGAGAATGAGGGCCCCTCCCCAAATTGGACGTTCTGGGAAGTCACAAGTGGGAGAAGTTCTCCCCAGGAGTTGAGTGCCCAGGGCACTGAGTGGTTCAGTAACTTGCCCAGGGCCCTTAGCCAGTGTGTATTAGATATGGGACAGGAACCCAAGTCCTCCTGGCTTTGAAGCTTGTCCTTGATCCATTAGGACAGTCTGTCTCTGAAATATTACTTATTGATGTTTATAGTTAATAGAGGTGAAGGAGCCTCATTTTGAGCTGCTGCTTATGTTTACACATTGGTAGGTAAGTCGGAGAGACTTGAAACAAGATGCGTGGCAATCAATAGTAACACTTGGAACAGAAATGGAGTTGATGGGGTGATTTGATGTTCCATAGTAGACTGCCAACACTCCCTTCCACCCAGCCAGCATTTGTGTCTTGGCATTATATTCTCCATAGTACCTAACACAATCCCTTATACACATAAAGTGATTAAAGTAAGTTCTTTTTGGATGAATGGATGTAAATTATTGAAATGTATGTTAGAAAAAGTCTAAGGCCTATCCTGTCTTCACTTCTGTTCCAGCTTATAATCAGTGTAATTCCTCTTACTAAATGCACCTAATAACAATATTTGGAGCCTTCCCAGTATTTAATAACCTGGAAGTTAGATTTCCTGAAACAGATGCACTCATCAATAATATTTTTCTTCCTGATTTTTAAACTTGGCTCGCATGCAAGTTTTAAAGACTGTTATTATCTTTATTTATTTTTATTCTTCCAGAAACATGTGGGAAAGGAAAACCTTCCAATGGCAGCATATTAATGGTTTGAAGCATTGTATGCTTGAAAAATTGAAGCACTCTAGCACTAAATAGACATAAATTGGCCAGTTTTCCATATTCTTCTCCAAGAGTACCCTCGATCTGGAGGAATCCTCCAGATTGGTCCTGTGATCTCCAGGGACCATGATTACATCGGCCAAGCTAGACCACTTGACAGGGGCCATTCTAGCAATGTCTTTTTTTTTTTTTTTTTTTGAGAGGCAATGGGGGTTAAGTGACTTGCCTACGGTCACACAGCTAGTAAGTGTTAAGTGTCTGACTCCTGAATCCAGGGTCTGTGCTTTATCCACTGGCCACCTAGCTGCCCCCTAGCAATATCTTTACAGATGGTAACAATCCTTGGTCTAATCTCAGACTAAAATGGGGGCGTTGTGATGACCTTATTCTACCACAGAAAGCTTAACTAAATTTATTTAGAACTTTGATTCAAGGGAAATGAGTTGCTAAGGTAACTAAAATGCCACCTACAAGTCATTTCCAGAGCTTTCTACTTCAGTCTTAATTTGTACGAAGCCACTACCTCATCTCTGCTTCCTGGCTTCCTTTAAGTTCCAACTATAATTCTACCTTCTACAGGAAGCCTTCCCCAATCCTTTTAATTCCAGTGCCTTCCTATTTAACCTGTATGTAGCTTGCTTATATGTATTTGTTTCCATGTTGTCTCCCCCATTAAATTATGAGCACCTTTGGGGCAGGAACTGTGTTTTGCCTCTTTTTGTATCCCCAGTGCTTACTTAGCACAGTGCCTGGTAGGCACATAGTAGGCACTTAATAAATATTTATTGAGTTATATAAAACCTATTGGTACAAATGGCATTCATGTGAAGGCAAGAGATTGTGGTATTTCAGTATCCTTTTTTTTTAAGTCCCTGGACTTTTCCACACAGTGGGGAATTCTATAGAAAATTTCACCTACAGATAGCTAGATAGCTAGATAGATAGATGTATATCTCTCTATATGTATATATGTGTGTATATCTACACATATACATACATGTATGTATATATGCATATATGTGTGTAAGTATATATATTGCTGCTGTTACAGATTAAGCTAATAAACCACATTTCCAATTCAGACTTCTTACAACTTCCTCATATTCAGCATGTCTCTACTGAACTGATTAGCTTTCATTTTCTCTGATTTTGACATCGAATATAAAGTACACAGAGAATATTATCAAAAAAGAGGGTGGTTAACAGCATCAAAGGCTACAGAATGGTTAAGGATAAAGACTGAGAAAAGGCCATTAGATTTGGTGATTAAAAGCTCTTTGGTAACTTTGGTGAGAGTAGTTTCAGTTGAGCAATGGGGTTGGAAGCCAGATTGTAGAGTTAAAAGGTAAGGCAAAAATAGGTAGAGGCACCCATTGTAGATGACCTTCTCAAGGAGTTCAGTCACAAAAGGAAGTCTATCACAGCTGATCATCACACAATGTTGCTGTTACTGCGTACAGTGGTCTCCTGGTTCTTCTCACTTCCTTCAGCATCAGTCTACTTGAGTCTTTCCAGGTTTTTCTGAAATCTGGTTGCTCATTATTTCTTATAGCACAGTAGTATTTCATCACATTCATATACCACAACTTGTTCAGCCATTCCCCAATTGATGGGCATCCCCTCAATTTCTAATTCTTTGCCACCACAAAGAGAGCTACTATAACGATTTTTGTAGACATAGGTCCTTTTCCATTTTTTATGATTTTTTTATTTGGGGCATTGCTGGGTTAAAGGGAGAGCCCTTTCTTTTCTCTTCTCCCTTTTTCACTTGGTGATCTTTTCAGCTCCCATAGATTCAATTACCATTTTTATGCTGATTATTCTGAGAGCTACTTATCTAACTCCTTTCTCTTAACTGCTAGACCAGCTTCTCCAGCTGGCTAACAGACATTTGAAACTCAGCATGTCCAAAACCCAACTCATTGTCTTTTCCTCTAAATCCTCCCCTCTTCCAAACCTCCCTATTACTGTGGAGAGTACCACCATCCTCCTAGTGCTTCAGCCTTGCAACCTAGGCATCATCCTTGACACTTCTCTCACCCTGACATCCAGTCTATTACCAAGCCCCCCATTTCCACCCTTGTATATGCTCTACCATTTCTGGCCTTCCTGACTTCCTTCTGGTCACAGCTAAAAGCCTACCTTCTACATGAAGGCTTTCCTGGTTCTTCTTAATCTTAGTGCTTTCCTCTGAGATTATCTCCAATTTATTGTATATGTATCTTGTTTGTATGTACAGTCAATAATCAACTTCCTGGGGGTAACATTCCTAGAAAATGGAGAGAAAATAAAAGATGCATATGTTGATAATTGAACCTATGGGAAATAGGGAGTTAGGTTCTGGTAACCACTAAAACCTGTAATCTTTTGCTAGAGGTTGCTGAAAATATACTTTTCTGCACACAGTTCTTTATAACAAAACATGAATTCTGATAATATGCACTTTTCCAAACACAGTAACCATGAAATAACCTATAAAATGTAGTACACAAAATAAAATTGGCAACATACAAAACTTTTCTCTCTAGTAGTTTCCTAGGTTTCTGTGACCTTTTGTGCTAATATTTCAATTAAGAAAAAAAAAACATTGCTTTCAGACAATACTATACTGCTATAAACCTCTTTAGCTTGGCCACCCTCTCAAAACCTAAGAGAGGTTGCTGGGACTTTATTTTTTCAAGGACATTATCAATTTTTAAAAATACAATTTTCCAAACAAAAAACCCCAAATAAATAAATAAATATATACGTATATATGTATGTGTATATATAGAGATCTATATAGATATAGATATATATAAAACTTCCCCCAATTACATATAAAAACAATTTTTAGCATTTGTTATTTGTGGGGGGTTTTTAAATTTTGAGTTTCAAATTCTCTCCATCCCTCCTTCCCTCTCCCAGATAAACAATCTGGTATAGGTTATACATGTGCAATCATGTAAAATATTTCCATATTAGCTATTTCGTGCAAGAAAACACCAAAAAAAAGAAAGAGAAAAAAGTATGCTTTGGTCTATATTCAGATGACATAAATTCTTTCTCTGGAGACTGATAGCATTTTTTAGCATGAGTCCTTTGGGATTGTCTTGCATCATTGTATTGCTGAGAATAGCTGTCATTCTCAGTTGTTCATCATACAATATTGCTGTTACTGTGTAAAGTGATCTTCTGGTTCTGCTTGCTTCACTTTGTATCATTTTATGTAAGTCCAGTTTTTTCTGAAATCATCCTGCTTATTATTTCACACAATAATGTTCCCTTACAGTCATATACCACAACTTGTTCAGCCATTTCCCAATTGATGGGCATCCCCTCAATTTCCAATTCTTAGCTACCACGAAAAAAGCTGCTATAAATATTTTTGTATAAATAAGTTCTTCCCCTCCCCTTTTTTAAAAAAAAAACTCTCTGGGATACAGACCTAGTAGTGATATTGTTGGATTGAAGGATATGCACAGCTTTATTACTGTTTAGGCATAGTTCCAATCGCTCTCCAAAATGGTTGGATCCATTCATAATTCCACCAATAGTGCATTAATATCCAAGTTTTCCACATCCCCTCTAACATTTATCATTTTCTTTTTTGTCATGTTAGCCAATCTGATGGATGTGAGGTGGTATTTCAGAGTTATTTTAATTTATACTTCTCTGATCAATAGTAATTTAGAACATTTTTTCATATGATTGTAGATAGCTTTGATTTCTTTTTTTTTTTTTAAGTGAGTCAGTTGGGGTTAAGTGACTTGCCCAGGGTCACACAGCTACTAAGTGTTAAGTGTCTGAGGCCAGATTTGAATTCAGGTACTCCTGACTCCAGAGCTGGTGCTCTATCCACTGCACCACCTAGCTGCCCCTGATAGCTTTGATTTCTTAATCTGAAAACTGCCTGTTCATATCCTTTTACTCTTTATCAATTGGGGAATGACTTTTATTTATCTATATTTTTTTTTGGTGGGGCAATGAGGGTTAAGTGACTTGCCCAGGGTCACACAGCTAGTAAGTGTCAAGTGTCTGAGGCTGGATTTGAATTCAGGTCCTCCTGAATCCAGGGCTGGTGCTTTATCCACTACGCCACCTAGCTGCCCCCTGACTTTTATTATTATAAATTTGACTCAGTTCTCTATATATTTGAAAAATGAGGCCTTTATTAGAGAGAACTTGCTCTAGAAATTTCTCCCTCAGTTTTCTACTTTCCTTCTATTTTTTTTTGCATTGGTTTTGTTTGTGCAAAAACTTTAATTTTACATAATAAAAATTATCTATTTTACATTTCATAATGCTCTTTGGATTTTGCTTGGTCCTAAATTCTTCCCTTTATCCATAGCTCTGACAGGTAAACTATTCCATGGTCTTCTCATTTGCTTATGATATCACCCTTTATGTCTAAATCATGTACACCATATCTTGGTATGTGGTATGAGATGTTGGTCTATGCCTAGTTTTTGCCATACTGTTTTCCAGTTTTCCCAGCAGTTTTTGTCAAATAATAAGTTTTTGCCTTAAAAGCTTGGATCTTTGGGTTTATCAAACACTAAATTAATATGGTCATTTATTATAGTGTGTTGTATTCCATTGATCCACCACTCTATTTCTTAGCCAGTACCAGCTAGTTTTGATGATTACCACTTTATAATATAGTTTGATATCTGGTATGGCTAGGTCACCTTTCCTCATTTTTTGAGGGGTTGATTCTCTTGATACTCTTAACCTTTTTTTTTTCATAGTTGGATTGGTATGGCACTGAATAAATAGATTAATTTAGGTAGAACTGTCATTTTTCTTATATTGACTTGGCTTACCCATGGATTGCTGGGACTTGAGTTGCTGCTGTTGGAAGATACTGAGACTGGCGAGGTCTTGACATTACTTCTGACACTCCAAATTCACAGGGAGCTCTTTACAACAGTGGGGCGAACAAGATGAATGAAGCGTTTAGTAGGATACCAGCTAATCCTCAAATTTACATACATTGAGCCTCTCATTTTTTTCTGTACTGCACATAGCTGCAAATATGCACGATTGCCAACACAAAAGTGAAAATGCAGTTACTAGTCTTGAAAGTTCAGTGTGCAAATGTTGAGAATTGACTGTTGTTTTCATGTTGTCTCTCCAATTAGTCTGTGAGCTCCTTAAGATCAAAGACTGTTTTTCTTTCTATCTCCAATCCTTAGCAAAGTTTCTGGCACATAGTAGTACCTTAATAAATCCTTGTTGACTGACTGAAGAAGAGACAATTCAGTGGAACTGTTTTTGGAGAGCTATGATGTATGGCCCCAGAACACAGAACCAGGAATAATGGGTAGAAGCTACAAAGAGGTAAACTTAGGCTCGATGTTAGGAAAAATTTCCTAACAATTAGAGTCCAAAAATTAAATGACTGTCCTGGCAAATACTGGATTTTCCTCATTGATGGTCTTCAGAGAAAAGCTGAATGACCATTTGTCAGATGTGTTGTAGTTGGGATCCCTTTCAGGTATGGGTTGATTAGATTATATCTGAGATTCCTTCCAGATGTAAAAATTCTATGATTCTGTGAAATGAAATTTCTTAAATGTCCTTTCAGAGTATCTGGGATGTAGTGAAAATGTTGGACACTAAACCAGCAAATGACATTTGAGTCATATCCAGGATCTAGTAAGTGTCAGAATAGCCAGAATTGTTGCATTTGAGAGGTCTGCAGAAGAGTGTTACTGTGCAGTCTCTCAGGACAGAGTGACTTAGAATGTTCCAGTGGACAGTAATCTGTACCCATGCTTCCTCATGCAAAGAACACTCCCCCACAGTGTCCAGTTTCAGTCTATTGAGTAATGAGTTAGTATAATGTAATGGAATGAATGTTTTCATAACACTTGTAGTCTTTTTTAAAAAATTATTTATTTTTCACTCGTAGTCTTATTTAAAAAACTAATTAGGGGGCAGCTAGGTAGCACAGTGGATAGAGCACCGGCCCTGGAATCAGGAGTACCTGAGTTAAAATCCGGCCTCAGACACTTAAACACTTACTAGCTGCGTGACCCTGGGCAAGTCACTTAACCCCGATTGCCTCACTAAAAATTAAAAACAAAACAAAACAAAAACAACTAATTAGGCTTTGTAAGCTTAGGTGAAGTAGTAGTAATAATAATAATAATAATAGCAATGATAATAAAGATTAGCAGGCACTGTACTAAAATGCTTTACAAATATCCCATTGGACCCTGGCAACAGCCCTGGGAAGTAGGTGTCATTATCCTCATTTTACAGATGAGAAAACTGAGGCAAACAGGTGAATTGCCCAGATTCACATAACTAGTAAGGATCTCAGGCCTAATTTGAGTCTTTTTGCCTCCAAGCCCAGTGCTTTATCTAGTGTGTCACCAGGCTGCCCCAGAATTAAGTACATAGGCTCTAGACTTTAATTTCCTTATTTATAAAGTTAAGGGGTTGAATTATAGCATCTCCCAGGCTTTTTTCCAATCTAAAATAATTCTGACTACTTGTTATGCAAAGACCCCCAAGCATCTGTTAATCATAAGTAATCTGATGAATGCCTATCTGTAGCTTGATATGACTGTCTCTGCTCTCTAATGATTTATAGATAGCTACTCGAACTCCCCAATGGAAGTAACAGTAGAACCACTTTTTAAAATTATTGGCCCATAGAACAGGTACATTAATGCACTCTTGATGGAACTGTGAACTGGTCCAGCAATTCTGGAAAGTGTCAATGGGCAATCACAACTGCAATTTGAAATGATGCCCCAGAAACTATAAAACTCTACATACCTTTTTGACTCATCAATACAGTTATTAGGTATTCTAATCCAAAGATATCAAAGAAAGAAGAAAAGAACCTATATGTACAAAAATATGTATGGCAGCTCTTTTTACAGTGGCAAAGAATTAGAAACTGAGGGGAGTGCCCACAAAGTGGGGAATGGTTAAACAAATTATGGCAAATGAATATAATGGAATTTTGTTGGGCTGTAAGAAATGATGAAGGTCCAAGATGGCGGAGGAAAGACATTAACCGCACAGAGCTCCTGATACAATTACCCCCAAAAAACAGCAATAAAAGAACCTCTGGAGCAGAAAACCCCACAAAAATACAGGTCGAGATTATTTTACAGCCATAGACAGATTAAAGGGGGCCATGCTGAGCTACTGGTAAAATCCAACCCTGCGATCGCATGGACAGAGACCCCAGGCATGCCACACCAGAGGAACTTAACCCCTGAGCCCCCGAATCAGCTGCAGCACCAGCGTCTCCTGGAACTGAGCTTGCAGTAGGGTGAGAGGGCTGAACAGTTGGCCAGGGCTGGGGGGGGGGCGGGATGCAGGGGTGTCAGCGGGACCTAGGGAAGAATTTGGCTGTCCCTCCCCAGTGGGGAACCAGGAAGAAATCCTGAGCGGCAGGAAGCCCAGGTTGGGGAGGGGCATAGGCTCATCAAAGCTAAGAACCATACCACAGAAAGCTTTGATGGTTGGTTGTTTAGTAAGTAGGCTTGAGGTTATCTTCAGACCAGAGAACAGGCCAGGCAAGAGAAAAACTTGCCCTCCCTCAAACCAAAACACCTGGGACCCTCTGAAGCTGGAGACAGTAGTATAGCCTAGAAGCAGGGCCCCCCAGCGAGGAGTTAAAAGTCAAGTAAAAGACAGTAAGATGAACAAGCAAAGAAAATTGAGAACTATAGAAAGCTTCTTCAGCGACAAGGAAGATCAAGGTGCACCCTCAGAAGAGGATAACAACCTCAGGGCCCCTACATCCAAAGCTTCCAGGAAAAATATGAACTGGTCTCAGGCCATGGAAGCTCTCAAAAGGGACTTTGAAGAGAAAGTAGGAGAGATGGAAGGAAGATTTAGAGAGAGGGAGGAAATACTGGAAAGAGAAATGAGAATGATACAGGAAAGTCATGAGAAAAAAGTCAAGAGCTTGAAAAGTCAAATGGAAAAGGAGATAAAAAAGCTGTCTGAAGAAAATAATTGCCTATGAATTAGGATTGAACAAATGGAAGCTAGTGACCTTATGAGAAATCAAAACACAGTAAAGCAAATCCAATTGAATGAAAAAATAGAGGGCAATGTGAAATATCTCCTTGGAAAAGCAGCTGACCTGGAAAATAAATCCAGGAGAGATCATTTGAAAATCATTGGTCTACCTGAAAACCATGACCAAAAATAAGAGCCTAGACATCATCTTCCAAGAAACTATAAGGGAGAATTTCCCTGATATTCTAGAAGCAGAAGGTGAAATAGAAATTGAAAGAATCCACCAATCACCTCCTGAAAGAGATCCCAAAAGGAAAACCTCCAGGAATACTATAGCCAAATTCCAGAGCTCCCAGGTCAAGGAGAAAATATTGCAAGCAGCTAGAAAAAAGGAATTCAAATACTGTGGAGCTCCAATAAGGATAAAACAAGAAACGATGAAGGGGATGGTTTCAGAAAAACCTATTAAAAACTTGAATGAACTGATGCAAAATGAAGTGAGAAAAACCAGAAGAATCTATACAATAACAGCAATATTTTATTTATTTTTTTGTTTGTTTTTGTTTTTGCTTGGTGGGGCAATGAGGGTTAAGTGACTTGCCCAGGGTCACATAGCTATTTAGTGTCAAGTGCCTGAGACCAGATTTGAATTCAGGTCCTCCTGAATCCAGGGCCAGTGCTTTATTCACAGCAATATTTTAAAGACAACAAACTTTGAAAGACTTAAGAACTCTGATTAATGCAGTGATCAACCATTTATTCCAGAGAGCTCATGATGAAATGATGTTGGACTCAAGAGTGCAGATACACATACACACACATTTTGGATGTGACTAGTTTGCAAAGCAGATTTTTATTGATCAAAAAATAATTAAAGAAGTATTTGTTTTGTTTGACTGAATATTTGTTACAAGGGTTTTGGTTTGGTTTGGTTTGGTTTTTCCACTGGATGTTAAAGGATAAAAGAAATTTTTATTCATTGAAAAACAAGTTGAAAAAATAAACTTTGACCCATAAAAACAGTAAGATAAGCTATCTTGGGCTGAAATCTCACCTCTTATTCTTTTATATAGGGGATCAAAAAAATAGAAAAGAGATGGGAAAGGCTTTATGATTTAAATTGGTGGGGGTTTTTTCATTCTGTTTAAATTATTTTGTTTAAGGATAAAGGACTTAAGCCAGTTGATTTGAAACAGCTCTGAAGCTCACATTCTAATAAATTTTAAGAATACCAGATTTCAAAGCAGAACTTACTTTTAGAAATACTTCTGCCTATTTTGTCATAGTTAGCATATATTTTTTCATTCCATATATTAGGAACAGAAACTTCTCATTCTGTGTGGGGATGTGGATGTGTACATGCACACGCACACACACACACAGCACCACTTTCTGAAAGTTTAACTGCTTTTTGGGGTATTAGTAATTTTAAAATTTGATCATTTGAATTTGATTTAGCAGGCTACTCTGAGCAAATTATTCATTGTATAAAAAATCAAATACTATATGAATTTATAATTAGTGCACTATTAGCATGAGGCAGATTATCTTTTAATTTATATTAAACTGTAATTATGTAAATATTATTATAACATTGATACTATCTGTTGCTCAGATTTTATACCAGGGTTTTGTTTTGTTTTTTAATTCATCTTTCTCCATCCTAGGTTGCTTTCATTAATTATTGTTTTCACCAAGATACCATGTGTTGACTGTGATCTTAATTATATAAAGTACTTTGTACATTAATAGGGTAGTTCAGTCCTGTTTCTAGCTAGACAAGCCCTGAGGCTCAAGAGTTCTTCCCATTAACAAGCTTGAATTATCATTAATGAAAACATTGTATCTTCCCACCCTTTTTGGTATTGCTTTTTAAACAAGGAATGGTGGGAAATAGATGTACTAGGTGCTACAGGATATACAAACTTTGCATGAGATAAAGTCTTTACTTGCCTTTATGACTTATATAATCTTTTTTTTTTTTTGAGGGGCAGTGAGGGTTAAGTGACTTGCCCAGGGTCACACAGCTAGTAAGTGTCAAGGGTCTGAGGTTGGGTTTGAATTCAGAACCTCCTGAATCCAGGGCCCAAAAGTGCTTTATCCACTGCGCCACCTAGCTGCCCCTGTATAATCTAATATATAAACTAAAATCCCACCTTCTACAGGAAGCCTTTCCTTTTTAATTCTAGTGCCTTCCCTGTGTTAATTATCTCCTATTTATCTTATATATAGCCTATTTGTCCATATTTGCTTGTATGTTATCTTCCTCATTAGATTGTGACCTCCTCAGGGACAGGAACTTCCTTTTGCCTCTTTTTGTATCCTCACCACTTAGCACAGGACCTGGCACATAGCAGGTGTTTAATAAATGTTTATTGACCAACTGACTAATAGAGAGTATAACATACAGATACTGTTGTATGCTAAAGTTAGTGGAGAGTTACAAAAATAATGCTATGTGAGACTAGAGAAAGGAAAGTAATGACAGTGGTACAGGGGAGGTTTTAATAACTGGATAGAAATTTAAAAGTTAAAGGTGAGAGGGGAGTAAATTCCAGACATAGGAAAGACACTTGGGCAGCAAAGCAGAATCCATGTTCCAGGAGTGGAGCAGTCCATTTTAATTGGAATGTAGGATGTGATGAAGAACAATATAAAATAAGGCTGGAGGCAGTATCATACCAGATCATAGGAGGCCTCATGCTAGACTGAGAAATTCGAATTTTGCTCAGAAGGCATTGGGGAGCCACTGAAGATCTTTTTTGTTTGTTTGTTTGTGTTTTGTTTTTTTGTGGGGCAATGGGGGTTCAGTGACTTGCCCAGGGTCACACAGCTAGTAAGTGGCAAGTGTCCGAGGCCAGGATTTGAACTCAGGTACTCCTGAATCCAGGGCTGGTGCTTTATCCACTGTGCCACCTAGCTGCCCCCCCCACTGAAGATCTTTGAGTGTAGAAGTGTTGTGATCAGAGATGTGCATAAGGAGAGTTGAGCTGACAGTAGATGAATTGGAGAAGAGAGGAATAACCAAAAACACCTTAGAAGGCTATTGCATTTATCCAGGTTGGTGATTACCTGGTTATAGCAATGGAAAAAGAAAGGAGTGGGTAGATACAGGAGAATTGACAAGATATCATCATCCTTTATATGGTATTTTAAGATTTTAAAAGTACTTTACAATTATTATTCATTTTATCCTTACAAGAACTCTGAGGTAGAAGCTATTATGATTCCCATTTTACCTTTGAGGAAACAGAGGCAAAAAAAAAGTTAAGTGACTTGCCCAGGGCCAGATTTGAATTTAGTCATCTTAACTCTGGGTACCATAAAGGGAAGGAACTGGAAGAATCAATATAGACATATTTCATTTGACTCCTATTCACTTTATTGCATTTGACAGATATTGCCCATTTTTATCATATTTGTTATGGTGATTTGTGATCAGTCATCGTTAATGTTACTCTTGTAATTGTTTTGGGGTCCCATAAACTGTACCCATATAAGACAGCAAACTTAATCTATAAATGTGTGTGTTCGGACTGCTCTCTTAACTAGCCATTCCCCTTCTATCTCCCTCCCTTCCTTCCCTTATTCCCTAAGACAGCAATATTGAAACTAGGCCAATTAATAATCCTACAGTGGCCTCTAAGTGTTCAAATGAAAGGAAAACTCAATGTGGCCATTGTTCTCTTATTTTAAAAAATTGCCACAACCACCCCAGACTTCAGCATACACCACTCTGATCAGTCAGCAGCCATCAACATGAAAGCAAGACCCTCCACCTGCAAAAAGAGTATGACTTGCTGAAGGCTCAGATGACAGTTAGCAATTTTTAGCAATACAGGCTTTTAAAATTAAGGTATATACATTTTTATTTTTAGATACAATACTATTGCACACCTAATAGACTATAGCATATTTAAATATAACTTTTATATGCTCTGGGAAACCAAAAAATTTTGTGAGACTCACTTTGTTGTGATATTCGCTTTACTGTGGTGGTCTAGAACGGAACCTGGTATATCTCTGAGGTGTGCCTGTTCCTGCTTGTAATAGGAATTTTATTTCTTTCTCAACAAGAGTTGGAGAAGGTATAAGGGGAAGTGGATTTTCACTGATTGAAAAAAAAATTAGTTTTAAAAAAGGAAGAATCAAGCATATCCCGTGGGTTTGAACATTGGAGAGTGGGTGAATGGTGGGACCACTGATGAAATGATGGAGTTAGAACAATTTAGGGAGAAAGATAATGAGTTTAATTTTAGACATGTTGAGTTTGAAGTTTGAAGTTTTGAAGGACATCCAGATAGAGTTGTCCCATGGGCATTTGGAGATACAGGTTGCAGATCAAGAAGAAAGATCAAGGCTGGAGATAGATTTTTAAAATTTATTTTTACAAGCAGTTATCTACCTCTACTGCCCATTTAACAGTTTTTTTTTATATGAAAAATTAAACCTTCATAAAAATACTCATTTTCCAGTAAAACATTCATATTAGCCACGTCCAAAAATGTGTGGTTTAGTGTGCATTTTAATTCCATCATCTCTGGCAGGAATTGAGTGGGTATTTTATGTTCATTCCTCTGGACTCATGATTTACCATTGCATCAATTAGAATTCAGAGTTGTTTTTCTTCATAATGTTGTCGTATAAATTGTTGACGACTATATATTTTGAAAGTCAGCAATAGAGGTGATAGTTAAGTCATGGGAATTAGATTACCAACAAAGCGTTTAGAGAGGAAGGAAGGTCCAAAAAAAGAACCTTGAGAAGCTTCACTTGCAGTTGTAACCAAAAAATGCTTGTCCCTGGAGCCAAGAGAATATCCTTTATGTGGAGGAATTAAAATGTGTTAACTTTTACAAAGGAATTAAAGGTTGAGAATAGATAAAGCCACTGGATTTGGTGATTAGGGAAGGCTTCAGTGACCTTCCTAGAGCTGTGTGAGTAGAATCGTCTTAAGTAGAAGCCAAATTACAAGGGGGTTAAAAGAGGACAGTTGGTGAAGAAATGAAGTCATGGGGTGTGAACCACTTTTTCCAGGAAGTTTAAGAAGTTTGATAGTAAAATTAAAAGGGGTGTGGGGAGGGTTTTTTGTTTCTTTTTTGTTTCTTTTAGATTGTGATGACCTGAACCTCTTTGCAGGAAGGAGCCAGTGGAGAGGGAAGATAAGAGAGATGGGTTAACTTGAAATTCTTATATTATAAAATGGCTCAATAGAGTAGGTCTTTTTCTTTGGGGTACTTATAATTTGGGACACACTAGTATTCATTTTGTGGCCAAAATGTAATGCTATAAGGCTCAAGTGAATACCTGGACAGTGAGTGATTCATTACAATTTCCATTCTTAGTGTAATAGGAGAACATTGGTCTTTCTTCCTCATTGAGTTCAGTGCCTGGCTCACCATCTTTCTCTTCATCTCAACTCCTGCCTTCATACTGGAGTACATCAACATACATATTGATGTTCCCTCAACTAGACAATTTTCTTGTTCCTCATCTACTTAATTCCTGTGACCTGGGCTTTACTCAGGGATAGTCATATCTTGCCATCATCCAGAAGTGTTACACTTCCATATTCTTTTATCTGATCATAATCTTTTCCCATTTCTATCTTTCTTTTTCCTTGTGACCCTTGAACCAGTTCTTCATCCTTAGATTACCTCCAGTCCCTCCACTCTTGATTTCTGTTACAGGCCATTGCCCCTGCACTAGCTATACTCTCTGTCTTCCCTTCCCTGTCTCAACCCCTCGGTGAATCAGTTCAGTTCTACACTATCTTCTATACACTATCCAGGAGTTCTTTACTGTTGTCATGGACCCCTTTGGCAGTGTGGTAAAGAGTGTGGCACCCTTCTCAGAATAATGTTTTTAACTGCATAAAGTACAATGAAAACCAGTTATGGAAATGTAATCTTTTTCCTATCCAAGTTCCCAGACCCCCTGAAATCTATCCCCAGATCCCTTGAGGGTCTCTGGCCCCCCTGCTTTAAGAGCTCATGCCTTATTTCACCCTTCCATGAACTACTGGCAGTCACACATGGCAAATCCCAGGCCTTGATTATTCCCACTAACTTCTTCACTCTTCCTCTTTCCTCTTCATGTGCTGCTAAAAGGAAAGAGAAAATCATGAAACTGCTGACTGGGTCCACTAAAAATTTATGTTACATAATCCCAACTGGGTCCTTTCCTGTAGCAGTGCAATCCTTTTACACTTCCCTCATCAATTTGTTATTTTGTTCACCACAGTGGCTATTTCAAACCTTCTCACCCCTTATCAGTCCTCCCACTGTACCCCTGCACACACCCCAGCTGAGGAACTCACCTTATACGTCATCCCCAAAATTATTGTCATTAGCCAAGAGAGCTCTTTTTTCCCTTTTTCCTTATCTTATATCACTTAAAGCCTAGTTTCTTAAACTGTGGCTCACAACCCCACACAGGGTTGTGAAAAATTTGGCAACAGTAAAAGGTTAAGAAGCTTTGTTGTATACCTATATACCTAGGGTCAGGTAAAAATTTCTAGGTGAAAAGGGGTCTCAAATGGGAAAAGTTTAAGAAGCCCCAACTTAGACATCTTTCTGTGCTATTTCCTTCCTCCTTCTCTCATCTTCTTGCACCCTTTATCCTATCCCCTGCTGTTTTTTCCCATCTCTTTCTCTTTAATCTTGAATTTCTTCCTATTTACTATCTCCAAACCAATTTCTTCCCCCATGTTAAAAAGTTTTCACTTGATCCCATCATCCTATAGCTTTCCTCCTTTTCTTAGCTTAACTGCTTGAGAAACCTGTCTACAGTAAGTGTTTCCATTCCTGCTTTCATTTGCTTCTAAACCCTCTGTGGTCTTTTCAACTGAAACTGCTCTCTCCAAAATTATCTGTGATCTCTTCATTGCCAAATTTAAATGACCTCTCAGTCCTCAGTCTTGTAGCTTTTGATCATCATTTTCTTCTGGAAATTCTCTGTTCTCTAGGTTTGTACAGTGCCTGGTACATAGTAAGGTGCTTAATGATTGCTTCTTGACTATGGATTCATTAGACTCTTTTTACTCTCTCCTGATCCCTGGCAGGAGTTTATATTATATTGGTATAATATTATTATATAAAGTTATTTTTTAGAACTGGAAAAAAGTAAGACAAGTTCTAAGTTATATTAATTCCTTCAGTGGTATGGTTTCATTAAAATTGATTTAGTTAACCACCAAAAACCAATAAAATTCAAGAGTTGGAGGCTCAGGCCTCCAATATCCCTAAAAGTCTATGCTATTTTGATTCTTTCCATTGCATATTATACTACCAGGTGATTCAGCCGATCCTTGCTTGTTGCTTGTCAGTTAAGAACAGCTAATTTCTACACAAAATAACAGTAATATTTTTTTGCTAACAAATGTTCATCTTTCTTGGGCTGAAAAGTCATGTCTTCTCAGGGAAGGAAATTCTGCTGCATTATCGTTGTCTCTTTAAATATTCAAGTGCTGTGTATTTAGCAATTCTCAGTGGAGTGAGAATTAACTACTTTATTTGATGTTTTAATGAATAATGCACAGGTTGAAAGTTAGCCTGGTATAATGAATTACATCTGAGTTCAAGTCCTCCTACTGATGTATATGTTATCTGTTTCACTGGACTGTTACTTGTCAGCATCCCAGCCAAGACTGTAAGGTACAGAATACTTGTCGATATGTCCTTCCAGAAGAGATTTCTTCATCTGGGAGTTATGCTATCTAAATTACAAGCCAGAGTCAACCTTCCCTCCCACTCCCATTCCTACCCCAAATTGTACAGGTTACAGGCATTAACTTTTGTCCATTTGATTTCTTAAATGGGTTGTGGGGGGAGGGGAGGCAACATAGTATAGTAAAGCAGGGCTTCCTAAACTTTTTCAACTTGGCAACTCCTTCTCACCTTAGAAATCTTTACACAACCCTGGGTATATAACATAGGTATACATAACCTTTTACCATTGCCAAATTTTTAACAACCCCCACATTCAGTTATGTGACCCCATATGAGGTTGGGACCCACAGTTTAAGAAGTTTCAGGGGGCAGCTAGGTGGCACAGTGGATAGAGCACCTGGATTCAGGAGGACCTGAGTTCAAATCCAGCCTCAGACACTTGACACTTACTAGCTGTGTGACCCTGGACAAGTCACTTAACCCCAGTTGCCTCACCAACAAAACAAAACAAAACAAAACAAAACAAGTTTCAGTAGTAGAGCACTAGATTTGGCATTAGCATCTGGGTTCAAATTCTGGCATTGGTATTTACTAACTGGTACTGGTATTTACTAACTGGTACTGGTACTTCTCTTTAATCCTCAATTTCCTGATTTGTAAAATGAGTGAATTGGGTTAGATGATCTAAGGTACCTTCCAGTTATAAATCCTAAATCCTTCCCATTATAAATTCTAAAATGACATTATATAGCATAAAAGAAATAATCCTAGTCTTATGCAATAAGTTTATAATTATAGAATTGACAGAATCAAGGTAGAAGAATGTTGGAATTGTAAATGTATCAGTCTAGCTCAATTAGAACCCCATAAAAGAAGAGTTGTTTTTCTTAAACTCTTATGCCCCAGAGGATCACCTTCAACCATACTCTCCCCTGCCATGCCCCTGCCCCACCAGTTACTTGTCCATCTCTTTTAGCTCTCTGCAAACAGACACTTAAGGATGGTCTTAGAAGGATTCACCTTTTTTTTTTTTTTTTAGGATTCAACTTTAGTTAAACCAGTTTGGTTTTTTCGTTTTGGTTTGTTTTTTGGTGAGGCAATTGGGGTTAAGTGACTTGTCTAGGGTCACACAGCTAGTGAGAGTTAAGTGTCTGAGGCCTGATTTGAACTCAGGTCCTCTTGAATCCAAGGCCGGTGCTCTATCCACTGTGCCACCTAGCTGCCCCAGTAAACCAGTTTTAATAGATTATTTCTATAGATAATTTGTCAGGTTTCCTGAGATAACATAGACCCTAAAGAGAGACCAAAAAAAAAAGTTTAAAGGACAGTTTCTAATGCATCTGATATGGCCTACTTTGGTCATTGATGCCTTTTTTCCCCTCTGTAGTACAAAGACAGGCTTAAACATTCTAAAGCTGTCCTTTGGAGATTTACCTCGGTCCTTAGTATATCTGGGAAAACTGGTTTTATTAATGTAATAGGTAGTAATTTCAGGTCATAGAAATAAGTTTTGGATTGGTCAAAAAACTCTTCCATTATTGTTACTCTAAATCTCTCTCTGCGATTTTAAAGTGTTTTTGTTGTGCTGTATTATTCATTAATAATACATACATCTCATACATCTTGTGTTATCCTTTTTTATATAGCTGGAAGCTAGTGACGAAAAGCTACATATATATATATATATATATATATGTGCGTGTGTATGTGTATATATGTGTTTGTATATGTGTGTGTGTGTGTGTGTGTGTGTGTGTGTGTGTGTGTGTGTGTGTAAATAAAACAAGGTTTCATGACTTACACGTCTTTGCATAGCTGCCCCTTATACAGTGTGTATGGGGAAATCACTGTCAGTGAATGAGACTGAAAGAATGTTTTCCCTAGTCCTTTCCTATATCTTCCCTTCCTCAAATGCTACATTAAAATATACCCTCAACTTATACCAGATGCCATTATTTACAGTATTTACCCTGTTTGCTTTTGTTTCTTCTATGTTCTGTGCTCTGACTTGATCTTCTTGTATAATAATGACCCACATTTATAAAGTACTTAGAGATTTTACAAAGTACTTTCCTCATAGCAGCCTTGTGAGGTAAGTAACTCAAGTGTTATCAGTATTTGACAGGTGAGAAAACTAAGGGTCAAAGATTGTGACTTTTCCCAGGCTCTGTGAGCTACCATGTGACAGAAGGATTGATGTTTGGGTCTCATGACCTCAAATCCAGTGTTCTTTCTACCACATTATACTGTCTTCCTAGGCAATATACCCTCCTAGAAGGGAGGGGCTATATAATTTTTAAATTTCTCTGTATCTAGTGGTTAGATCAAATATAGAAAATCCAATGGACATTCTAGTTGACTTTTCTCTGAAAAGTGGACCATTCTAACTTGTCAGAACAAACTCCCTCAGATTCTTTTAAAGGGATGTTACACAACAGATGACCCAATAAGTCTTTTCAGTGATTCAGACTGCTTAACTTCAAAGCCTTGGAACACAGTATTGCCAGCTTTTAAAGTAAAATCCCTAGCTCTCTGCTCATAGCCTAAACAATACAGCTTTGTTCATTTTGAAAGTATTTTAGGGACATACCATAGCCTTGTTGTATGTACCCAGTCACTGTGTCTTTTGAATAAAGACCATGGACAAACGTGTGCCCACTAGGATGAGAAGCCAGCATGTAGAAGTTGTGCAGAATAGAAAACTTATAAATAAATAAGAACATCATAAATAAAACTTATAAATAAATAAGAACATCATTCCTACCTAGTCAGGTGAACCAGTGTTATCTCACAGACTGTCAGTAATTTTCTAAAGGCCATATAGTAAACTGGGATTAGAGTCTGAATTCTAGGCATTAATGCTGTGTTCTTTACATCATCAACATTTGAAAGGATAAAGATCATCAATGAAGTACAAGAAATATATTTGGATGTTCTTGTGAAAAAATATCTCTAGGCAGAGCCATCACATTGGCATGCACAATTAGCCTTGTGTACATACTTAGGAAACTGTCAAGTTGAATGTGTTAGAAAATTAAGAGCCACAAATATAGCAGCAGTGATGGCTGTTTTTATAAGAATTGCATTTTGCTGGAGATAAAAAGTTTGGCTATGGGGCAGCTAGGTGACGCAGTGGATAGAGCACCGGCCCTGGAGTCAGGAGTACCTGGGTTCAAATCCGGCCTCAGACATTTAACACTTACTAGCTGTGTGACGCTGGGCAAGTCACTTAACCCCAATTGCCTCACTAAAAACAAAACAACAACAAACAAACAACAACAAAAAAAGTTTGGCTATCTTACTGGTGATCTAGCTGATCTCCTAAAAATCCTGTGGGAAATTAAGGAGAGTTATTTTAAGCATTTGGGTACTCTTACTAGTGGAAATATTTACTCAAACTATTTCTTTGCTTTTAGAGTAAGTCCCTGTCATTGAAGAGAGCATCCCCTCCACTGATCACTAGCAACTCCAAAGAGAATGGAGTCCATGAAGAGCTGGACCAAGATCAACAAGACCTCTTTGCAGGTAAGTGTGAACTCTTTAAGGCTACTACACTAACAGCTGTTTTGGCTTTGTCTTCCTTACCATATTTCAGCCTTGAATTACATTAAAACAGTACAGGGGCAGCTAGATGGCGCAGTGGATAGAGCACTGGCCCTGGATTCAGGAGTACCTGAGTTCAAATCCGGCCTCAGACACTTAACACTTACTAGCTGTTGACCCTGGGCAAGTCACTTAGCCCCAATTGCCTTACTAAAAAAAAAACAGTACAAGGTGTCCCAGAAGTTTTATCACCTCATTTAGAAATGAACCAGGGGCAGCTAGGTGGTGCAGTGGATAAAGCACTAGCCCTGGATTCAGGAGGACCTGAGTTCAAATCCAGCCTCAGACACTTGAGCTGTGTGACCCTGGGCAAGTCACTTAACCCTCATTGCCCTGCCAAAACAAAACAAAAAACAAAGAAGTGAACCAAGCATTTTTTGACACCTGGTATTTATTGAGTAATCTAAGTGCATAGTGCTGTAGATACAAGGGCATAGCATTTGCAAGATATCCCTACCTTCCAAGTACTTGCAATATTGTAAAGACAGTATATAAGAATATGAAATGCTAAATGAAATGATATAGAGGATAATTTAGATAGGGAAAGGCTAGAGGCAGGAAGACTGATTAGAAGTTTTTTGCATTAGTCTATATATAAACTAAGAGACTGAATTAGACAGATGGTATTTTAAAAGAAAAGAAAGGGACAAATGAGAGACAATACTAAGGAAAAATTGACAAGATTTTGTGACTGATGTCTTAGGGACTAGAAGGAATTAAGATTGAAAAATAAGATTTTCATCCTGACTGGGATATTGGTACCTTAACAGAAATTGCATGTGAAGGGAAAGCTGGTTTAGGGAGGAAGAGTAAGTGATAGATTTTAGAGAAATTGAAATTGAAGCAATAAGTTATCAAAGTATAAAATGTTTAGCAAATAGAAATGTGGGAGTAAAGCTTGAAAAAGTTCAGGAATTGGGGGTGGCTAGGTGGCACAGTAGATAAAGCACCAGCCCTGGATTCAGGAGTACCTGAGTTCAAATCCGGCCTCAGACACTTGACACTTAATAGCTGGGTGACCCTGGGCAAGTCACTTAACCCCCATTGCCCCACAAAAAAAAAGAAAGAAAGAAAAAGTTCAGGAATGGTGATATTGATGTGGGTCTTATCACTTCCAGGTAGAGGTGAAGTTAGGGAATTGTCAGGGAAGAGAGTATATGAAGAAAAGAACTGAGTACTGAAGGCTAAACTTTATGGAATACCCACATTTAAAGGATAGGAAGAAGGAAAGATGAGTTGAAAATCATCAGAGATCTAAAGAAATTATATTAGAATCTCTACCAGGATTTTTAAGAGTTCTCTAACCTGTTTCATCTGTGGAACTTAAAATGCTCTTGAGAGAAGTGAGAAAAGTCAATACCTTTTTGCTTTTGTTTCCAACTTCCTGTGAAACTCAGTGGGGGAAAAAATGCTTAACTTTTTTGGCTTTGGGTCCATGCTATTTATGTGATGTTACTGTATAAGAAAACCTATAGTCCTAGAATTTTTATATTTGGAAAAGATTTCTCTTTATATTTTATCTGTCATCTTCTATCCACATGGAGGTGTAGACAGGCTTTTATTAGGTGTATACTTTTGATTGACTGTGATATAATGAGTTAAATTAGAATAAATGGACAATAATTCTTAAACTCAGAAAAGGGATACCTAAAGTAAAATCCTAAAAGTTTGTATAAGTACAGACACCTACTAATTTTTTCAATGTCTGTGATGCTGATTTTGAAGTTTTATTAATTCTTTGATCTTGTTGTTTCCACTTAGTGTTTGTTGCCAGAGCCTCTAAGAGATAGCTCTGAAGGCTTTCTATAGCACTCTTTGCAAGCTAATGAAAAGGAAGACTTTATTATTATTCTTGGGTTTTGAGTCTTTTCAAATAGATTATAACTAGAAGTTGATAGCAAATTAGAAGGCCTCTGAGCAGTGTTCTAAAAGCTAAAGGTATTGAATTGACAGCATTTCCAAATTCCTATACATCCTTTGAGCTATGGGTTTAAACAATTATACTGAGGCAGAGTACACTAAGACCTAAATGGTTTATCTACCCACAACTTAACTGCAGGTAGAGGGTTACTTGTTCTAGGTAAAGAATGCCCATATTCTTCCATCTCTATGTGGGTTTTTTCTCTCCTTGTTATTTGACTCTGGACTTGTAGTGTATACTCTCTCCTTTATTCACTCCCTTACAGAGCAGATTTAGTTTCTCATTAGGTTCCAGGATGTTTTTCACAAGTTTCACCAGCAGGTCCAACTTTATTTGTAGATATGATCCACGTTAAATGGCCTGAACACCATGTTAGGGTCTTAAGATCTGAACTACTGGATAACACTACAGGGCACTGGTGCTTGGTTTCTTTTTAGCACCAACAGAAAGGCATTTGTGTCCTAGGCCATAAGAGAACTTTTTCTTTAATCTACAGAGACTATTCAAGTTAGCGGCTGGTCCTTAATGGAGATAACTAGATATCTGCATTCCTTCATCTACAGAGTATTTACTTTGTTTGGATCCCGCACTTAGAGTTCCTTTATTCTAGTTTCTAAGTAGATTCATTTTAGTTACCTAAAAACTCTCAGTTCTTTAAGTTTGAGTACACGATGTGAATGTGTATGTGGACACTTTCACATGCGAGAGAGAGTGTGTGTGTGCTTTGCCCTAGATCTTTGATTGTATTATTCCTTCCAGTGAAATACCTCCTTCTACCAAAGCAGATTGTTGATTGCTTTGTAATTTGTCTTAAAGAGACATGGGGGTGGGGGGGGCAGCTAGGTGGCACAGTGGATAGAACACTGGCCTTGGAGGCAGGAGGACCTGAGTTCAAATCAGCCTCAGACACTTAACACTTACTAGGTGTGTGACCCTGGGCAAGTCACTTAACCCCAATTGCCTCACTTAAAAAAAAAAAGAGAGAGAGACATTGGGGTATTGATAACTGAAGTGGCACACAACCATTACTTAGCAGAGGCAGGGCTTAAACTCAGGTCTTCCTAACTTCAAGGCTTGTTCTATTTGATTCTTTCCAACTCATACTTAAGTTATCCAGAATCAATTAATCAAACAGAAAAAAATTATTAAATGTTAACAGTGTGCCAGGAACTATGCTAAGTGCTGGGGATACAAAAAGAGGCAAAAGACAGTCCCTGTCCTCAAGAAGTTTACAGTTTAATGGGAGAGACAACAAGCAAGCAAATACGTTGTTGTTCAGTTGCTTCAGTTGTCTTATTCTTTGTGACCCTATTTGGGAGTTTCTTGACAAAGAGACTCAAGTGGTTTGCCATTTCCTTCTCCAGATCATTTTGCTGATGAAGAACTGAGGCAAACAGTAACTTGCCCAGGGTCACACAGCTAGTAAGTGTCTAAGGCAGAATTTGAATTTAAGAAGATGAGTCTTCCTGACTCCAGGCATTCTCTCCACTGCACCACCAAGCTGTCCCCTTCTCCCCCTTCTCCCATATTAATATATACAAACATATATATATATATACATATATATATATATATATACACACACACACACATATATATATAAACAGCTACATACAGGATAAATAGGAATTAATTAACAGAGAGGAGGTATCATAATTAAGAGGCGTTGGGGAAGGGTTCAGGGAATGAATAAATGGGTAAATGAATTTTAATAGTTGAGTTGGGGTTTTTCCCCCTTCAAGCACAAAAGGAATCCCAAAGTCCTTTAAGTTGAACTCTTTGGGGTAGAAATGTTTCTAAAATATATTTCATTTCTACCCTCTTAAAAGAGATTATACTGAGTGGATAACTTTGAATTATGAAGTACAGTGATATCCTTAAGACCTGTTAAATGAGCTCTATCATACTATATACAATGGCTTTAGGCTGCTTTGTTTTTTGAGCTCTTATCTCATTTTTATAGGCTTTTCTGTTTCATTACCAATATCTACCTGCCTGTAAGTAGCTCCTCATTCCTCTTCTGATTTGCTGGTCGTTATGGGTTTAGAAACCACCTAACCAAGCTTCTAGCAATTAACTTGATGTGTGAAGTCTATATCTAGGCCCTGACCGTGCATAGAAGGGCTGCCCACCCCTGAGTGAAGTGCATGAGATCTAGAGCATGGATGAAGACTTGAACAATTTCTCCGGCTGTCAAGACCAGCTTTTGCTTCATTCCAGATTGCTGTGTTACAGATGGATAATAGTATCAGTTTAAGATCGTTGTGATATTTTACTTCAGGAAGCCGTAACTAAAGTGACAGTTACCCCTTCTTTCTGCTACAGCCTTTTGACCACATAGAATCTCAAGCTTCTGTGCTCTTAGTCTGAGAATTCCTAAGCATTAGAAGTCAAGCACTGGTGATGCCGTCTTTCTTATTGTCTTCTTAGATTTGGATCTTTGACTTTAGCAGTGAGGGACATTGGATGTATTAATCTCATTTGGGAAATCCTGTCTATTTGTAGATGCTACAGTAGAACTGTCTCTGGATAGTACACACAGCCACCAGAAGGATGAGTTGGCCAAAGCACATCCTTCATTCACTCCCCAAGAAGTTGCAAATTCTTCATGCAAGTCACAGCCAAAGAACTATGAGGAGGTAAGAGTTTGGTCTTATTGCTGTTGAATTATGGAATGGACTTCTATTAGTCTAAACCTAGATCAGGAGGATTCTTTGACAAGTTTTCTGTGACCCTAAAGAAGACTCTTACAGTTAATGTACTGCAAGAGTGTTAAGTACAATTCTAGTTTCAGCAAGAAGTTGTAATTGCCAAGTGTCAGTATAAAAGCTTTCTTTTTGCACAGTAATAATTAGCATCTGGGATTGCTAGATATGATTTAGGCAATTCAACTGTTTTGGATCCTTTTTTTGTTTCATCAAAGTGTTTTTGAAAAAAGGAAAAACGATATGTACAAGAGAAAGCTATTTAAACGTTAGCACTCTAATATAAGGTAAATACGAAGCAAAAATTCTTTTGCATTTTAATTCTCATGATTTCTTTTCAAAAAGCTAGAGGAAGAAGAACAGGAGGACCAATTTGATCTGACAATTTGTATAACGGATCCTGAAAAGATAGGTGAGTACCCTGAGTAACCCCCTTACAAAATGGTATTATAGACCAGAGATATCGAACATGAGGCCATAATATTCCCCAGTGCACCCCAAGCTGATTAAAATGGAATTGGGAAATATTTTAACAAAATAAATAAAAATACAATAAAACCTAGTAACATGATATTTTAAAACTAAGTCAGGAGCAGCCCAAAGGGATCCTTAGGCATTGTTTAGTGTGTCTCTTCTCCTTTCCCCTCCTCCCCATCTTTTCAGTTGGAGTTTCACACTACTTTTGTAGCCTATTTATTCCCATTACTTTGGTTTTGGTTTTGGTTTTGATGAGGCAATTGGGGTTAAGTGACTTGCCCAGGGTCACACAGCTAGTAAGTGTTAAGTGTCTGAGGCCGGATTTGAACTCAGGTACTCCTGACTTCAGGGCCGGTGCTCTATCCACTGCGCCACCTAGCTGCCCCACTCCCATTACTTTGGCATATTCTCTTATGAATAAGGAACAGATGAACCAAGGTGGAGATTTGGTCAGGTTAGGTTTTCTGAGTCCCCTGGGAAAGAAACAAAGTCTTTTAGTTTGTTCAGAATTAAGTTCCTCCTGGCTATGTGTAGTGTTTGAGGGCTCATTCATAACTCGAGAAAAGTAGATAATTTTCTTTTTTCCCTATTTTTTCCCTATTTTTTTCCCTATTTCTTTAAGTTTAAGTGACCAGTAAAAGTGCACAACCTTGCCTTCTGAAAGGCATAAACTGGTACAAAAGCAAAGTGGCAAACTACCCTAAGGTAGTGGTTTCCAAACCTGACTTTTTCTTCCTATACCCAAGCACTAAACTAGAAAGAAGGATTTATAAATTCTAATCTAACTCTTCTTTTTATAGCTTATGACATTGAACAGCTTACTTTTACCTTCTCTGTTTCCTTATTCTAGTACCATAATGTGTTGAGGATAAAAGATCACCTAGTTCAGTCTTCTTTTTATAGATGAAGAAATCGAAGCAAAAAGATGAAGTCATTTTGCCAGAGTTGCAGTTATTGATGTAGCTGAAACTAGACTAGGCTTCCTCGCCAATAGATTAGTGCTTTTTCTGCTAGGCAGCTCATAAATTTTATTTCCCCCTCCCTTTGTTTAATGGCTAGTTTTCAATGATTGCATCCTTTTTTTGTTCTTTTGGTTGCACTTTTGTGAGCTGAAAAGGCTAGTTTTTGGTTCCTTTTAAGACAGGAAAAATAAAATGGTAATTAGAGGATTCAGTATTCATTTGCTAAAATTTTTGGAAATTTCCACTTGACCCCTCTAAACATCTGTGCACTTCTATAGAGAGTAGAAATATTGGTTAATGTGTGGCAGGAGAGCAGAGCAGGACACATAGATAGCATTTTTAAAAATTACTATTATTATCTTTTTCCTGGGTAATTTAATCATTTTATTAATAGGCTGGCAGATTGTTAATAAAAGGATGATCATTTATCCATCTCTCTCAGAACAAAGACCCTTAATGGCAGTGGGGTCTTCCTTTATATACCCTTTTTTAAAAAAATAAAAGTGGGGCAGCTAGGTGGCACAGTGGATAGAGCACTGGCCCTGGATTCAGGAGGACCTGAGTTCAAATCCAGCCTCAGACACTTGACACTTAACTAGCTGTGTGACCTTGGGCAAGTCACTTATCCCCAACTGCCTAATAAATAAATAAATAAGCAAATGAAGAAAGAAAGAAAGGTGTTTTATTACTTTCCAGTTACATGTAAGGATAGTTTTCAACATTGTTTTCATAGAATTTTTACTTCCATATTTTTCTCCCTTGCTCCCCTCTCCCCAAGACAGAAAGCAATCTGATATAGTTTATATATGTACAATTACATTAAACATATTTCTATATTAGTCATATTAGATAGCATTTTTGTTGTTGTTGTTGTTTTTTAGTGAGGCTATTGGGGTTAAGTGACTTGCCCAGGGTCACACAGCTAGTTAAGTATTAAGTGTCTGAGGCCGGATTTGAACTCAGGTACTCCTGACTCCAGGGCCGGTGCTCTATCCACTGCGCCATCTAGCTGCCCTAGATAGCATTTTTAACTGTGAATGTCATTGCGCTTTCTCTTGTGTCCCCAAAATAAGTATGTAAGCATCTCTAATCTAATACTTGGTCAGATAGCCCAGCATCCCAGTTTGTCCTCAAATGAATTTACCCCAAATTGTTGTTTATCCTTCATTCTCAAAAAGGACCGTGACATCGGGAGATATCATGACTTGGAATGAATTTAATTTTAAGTAAGGGAGGGCTTTACAAGGTCACCAACCTTACTCTCTTCTCCAGAGCTATCTGGGTCCAGTGGCAAGCTATATATAAGGACAACTGGAGATGGCCCCAGATGTTTAAGGCAATTGGGGTTAAGTGACTTGCCCAGGGTCACGCAGCTAGTAAGTGTGTGAGGTGAGATTTGAACTCAGGTCATCTTGACTCCAGGGCCAGTGCTGTAATCACTATGCCACCTAGCTGTCCTACCCCAAGTACATAAAATACCTTATATACTACTGAAAATTAGATAAATTTTTTGACACTGGACTCAAGTTTTGAAGGGATTAGTTAAAGGGGTCTAATAAGCTGCAAAGGAGAAGGGACACTCCCCTCCCGTATTTCCAATCTCTCCAGGTCACTGAGAATTAACTGTTATAAAAAGCATATATAACAGAATTTTTAAAATGTTTATTAGGAAGAGCATTAGACTAGTAGGGAGGAACCCTGAGGTTTAGTATGTGTCCCATTCTTAGGACCCTATAGATCTGATTCTTTTATATTCATCCTACTCCTAGCAACTAATTAAGCTCCTATGTAATTCGTCCTTAGTTTCTAGCACTGTTAATTGCCCAGAAGGCAGCTGCCCAAGACTGTTTTAGAATCTGAGGTTTAATCTTCACTGGAATACCTTCTGTTTATTTTGTTTGTTTATTTAACTTGTGCTTCTTATACTCAATAACTAAGTAAATTAGAATCCTTCTACTCCATCCCCACCCCCCCAAAAAACCCAACAACTCCCTTTCAAATCCTCTCCAGCCTTGTAGACATCTTGTCTCAATTGTAAAATATTTGGGGAACCAACACAGGTGAATAATATTTATGATGGGCCATTTCCCAAACTATCTCCCTTCCTCATTGGGATAGGTTCTCTTTTTTCTCTAGTATGTTATGCATGCACTAATAAAGCAAACAAAATTCAAAGAAAGATGTTACTAACTTTTCATCTCTCCAGTTCTTTACAATCTACGGTATTTTGCTTTCAAGAAGTTTGTATAGATACACTAAGGATTTTGGGTCATTTTGGAAAGTGCCTGATGGGATTGAAGTTTGGGGTATATGCTGCTATGGTCACTATGAATGGCATTTAGGCATTTTGACAGAAGTGTGGATTTAGACAGATTTAGGACCCACATTTAAATCCTAGATCAAGAGACCTTAAACTTTTGTCATGGACCCTTTTTTGAAGTTTGGTGAAGCCTGTGGAGCCTTCCTCAAAAATGCTTTTAAATGCATAAAATGAAATTCATAGGATTTCAGTAATGGTCATTATTGAAAAAAATCACATTATTGCAAAAGGTCACAGAACTTTAGTTGGTAGCAGATGTAGGATTAGAATCCTTTTCCTAATTCTCTATCCAGTTAGCCTAAAGAAAAAATATTAATGAGGAACAGAAGATAAGTGTTATGAGTAAACTAAAGGTGCTAAATTGTATAAAATGACCTTGGGAATTATATAGTTTAAAAAAAAAAGAAAAAGCCGCCTTGTTATTTTTCTTCATTAGTTTTTGAGTATATTTGATAAAAGTTGTCACATCTGGTCATCTACTTTGAGATCAAACTGTGACAATTGCTCTTTCTGATCTAGGACAACTCACTCTCCACCCCCTTTCAGCATTAATTTAGGAGCTCAGATCACTGTAACTCTTTGTTAACTAGATTTTCCTGTTTGGTATGAAGAGAGGGAGAAAATAAAACCACTGGTGGGCAAAAAAGAATCTAACTCAGGACTGCAACTGTGTCTGCCTAGATCCTAATATATGTTTTTTCTGTGTTCAGATTGTCAATGGTTCCTTTATATGCCCAAGTGGACCAGGTCAGGTCTCTGTTGCAGAGAATACCAGTCTCTTGAATCTCAAATCATTCATCAGTCAAAGGCTTTTTCAGAAAAATGACACCCTCCCCCCTCTTCTTGTCTCCCTGCGAAAGAGAGATTTGTATGACATCAGTCCGTCAGAAAATCTTCTCTTGCCCTGGGCAAACATCATAGATCAGAGAGGTCAGTGTACTATAGCACCAATAGAGAGAACTGTGACAAATATCTGAAAAAGCAAACCACCCATAAAGTTGGACTAAGGGTATAACCACTTGTTTCCTTTTACATCCGTTGCTTCCTTCTCCTTATTTTTGATACAGCCAGCAAATTGTTTCATTTTGTGCAGATGTGTATAACCAGCCCAAATATTGGCAGGGCAACAACCAATTGATTGTTAAGATCCAATGCAGATCTTGGAGTATAAATAAGGCCTGGATTCAGAACAAAAAAGCTGAATCTATTGTCTTCCATCAAACTGGAATAAGCCCAGCATCCGCTATGACACGTGTGTACAAGTCCTAAGGCAAAATGGAATCCAGTTTCTAGGGGGCTTTGTTAAACTTTGTAGCACAAGAAGTATCTTTTTTTATTTGTTCAGTTTTATTTTATTTTCAGATCTGCATTATTTTCCTCCCTTTTCCCTCTTTCCCCAAGGTCCTTTCTTATAAAATTTATATGACTTCCAGTTTCAGTTGGGAATAGCATAGATCTAGAGCGCTGTTTAAATGTTAGACTGGTCAGAGAACTGACTTTTGTTTCCTCCTGGTTCTTCTGTAGGAGATGGTATGAATGCATATGTGGCCTACAAAGTTACAACACAGGTGAGTCTGAAAGAGAGCCCTGATTCTTTAGACTTTTAGTAGATATGTGGTCACCTAATAAAGGTGGCTGTGAAATTTTTACTTTATATAGAGCTGCTGATTTGGCTGTTTAGAAGCCCCTTAATTTCCTTGCTATAATTTATCTTGTTTCTGGCACAAGATGGAGCCAGTCTTTATACTTCAATAGCTCCCCTAGATACTCCTTACCAAATGTTTTCTGGGGTCTGGGAACTCACTGCAAAGTTTGAAATGAAATTTATTCGAGTGTTAGAATTGAATTGGACAGTCGTTTCAATTGTGTCAGTTGTGTCCAGGTCTTCATGACTCCATTTCAAGTTTTCTTGGCAAAGGTACTAGAGAGGTTTGCCATTTACTTCTCCAGCTCATTTTACAGTTCAGAACACTGAAGCAAACAGGGTTAAGTGACTTGCTCAGGGTCACACAGCTTGTAAGTGTCTGAAACTGGATTTGATTTCAGGAAGATGAGTCTTCCTAACTCTGTGCCTGGCACTTTATCCATTGTACCACCTACCTGCCTCTTTTTGGGGGGGTGGGGGGAACAGGGCAATGAGGGTTAAGTGACTTGCCCAGGGTCACACAGCTAGTAAGGGTCAAGTGTCTGAGTTTGGATTTGAACTCAGGTCCTCCTGAATCCAGGGCTGGTGCTTTATCTACTGTGCCACTTAGCTGCCCCCCACCTACCTGCCTCTTTAAGTGTGGTAGTATTTCTGAGACTTTTGGTGGACCTTATCAAGCTAATGCAACAACCCATTTTAAAGCTCATCATTCTTTTCAAATATCATGTAGGAAGCTTCTTGAACATTTTCTTTCCTTCTTCTGTGTCCGAATGGACTTTAGTCTTTCATATAAATCTGACTGATATTCTTTTTAGGGAGGAGAATATTGGGGGGGGGGGGAGAGTGTGTGTGTGTGTGTGTGTGTGTGTGTGTGTGTGTGTGTGTGTGTGTGTGTGTGCGCCCGCGTGCAGATATTTGTAACTTCTTAGCCTCTTCCCTCTGGTATTGCTTCTTTGACACCAGGAGCTACATCCTTTTAAACAAGAAGCAGTGGATGATGATTGCAAGAGACCTCACAGAGTGGAGGATAATCTGTAAATGTTTGTATTGTAAAATTAAAACACATCAATAAAACTTTTTTTCAATGGGGGGGCAGTGGATGAGTGTGATTGGATGGCTACTGAACTTGAGCTCTAAGTTGGAATTGGGCATTTATTTCCTTAGAGAAATTATTTCTGAGTAATTGAAAAGAAAATATCTGCATGATTAATTCCTTATTGTCAGCTAATCTTTTGCTTGTTTTTGTCCCCAAGACCAGCTTGCCAATGTTTAGAAGTAAGCAATTTTCAGTGAAAAGAAGATTTAGTGATTTTTTGGGGCTGTACGAGAAACTTTCAGAGAAACACTCACAGAATGGATTTATTGTCCCTCCTCCTCCAGAGAAGAGCTTAATAGGTGAGGTTTTACCCTGTGGCCTTCTAATTTTTCTGGGTTTGTTTTCTATGTATAAAATAGCAACAACTAGCATCTATGTAGTGCCTACTGTGTGCCAGCCATTGTACTAAGGACTTTACAAGTATTATCTTGTTTGTTCCTGATAGGAACCTTGGGAATTAGATGCTATTATTATCCCCCTTTTACAGATGAGGAAACTGATTTTTAGAAATAATTACCAGGGGCAGCTAGGTAACACAGTGGATAAAGCACCAGCCCTGGATTCAGGAGGACCTGAATTCGAATCCAACTTCAGACATTTGACACTAGCTGTGTGACCCTGGACAAGTCACTTAACCCTCATTGCCCTGCACAAAAGAAAAGAAAAAGAAATTACCTCAAGTATACAGAGATAGCTTTTAGCAACACTATACCCTCTTGCTAGGTGAAAGGGGGTCTCCAGTAATTTCTTAGAAATCATTCACACAATTTAATCAGTTTTTTTAAATTCTTTTTTATTTGGAGATTTTGGCTTCAAACTCCAAAATTGTCTGTGATATTATCAAAGGCTAGGGGACCAGGAATTTTGCTTCTAGATACCATTAGAAATGAGGAATTTCATAATTTATCATATTCTTTGTTGTTTTGCAGGGCAATGAAGGTTAAGTGACTTGCCCAGGGTCACACAGCTAGGAAGTGTCAAGTGTCTGAGGTTGGATTTGAACTCAGGTTCTCCTGAATCCAGGACCTGTGCTTTATCCACTGTACCACCTAGCTGCCCCAATAATTTATCATACTCTTATTCTGAAGTACAGTGGCTAAAAATGTCATTCCTTCCATTTTTTAACATCTTCCCTGTGGGGTAAGCTTAATTCTCCTGTGGGCAACTGTTTGATATTAACTTATAAAGGTTCAGATTATGGAATACAGAGTTAGTCTTGTTCTTTTTTTTTTTTTTTTTTTTTTTTTTGGTGAGGCAATTGGGGTTAAGTGACTTGCCCAGGGTCACACAGCTAGTAAGTGTCAAGTGTCTGAGGCCAGATTTGAACTCAGGTCCTTCTGAATCCAGGGCTAGTGCTCTATCCATTGCACCACCTAGCTGCCCCCTTTGGTCCTTGTTCTTAATATATTCAGCCTAGATAAAGGGGTCACTTTGTCACTTAACCCTTAAAAAAAAATTTGGTGCTTGCTTGATTACATAGATAATTTTTTTTTTTTGGTTTTTTTGGTTTTTTGTTTTTCTGCAGTGTTAACATTTTTATTGTTGTTGTTCTTCTGCCCATTGGCTTTGTCACAAACTTGTCCTGTTGTGTGTTTGTTTAATGTTTTCTTCAAATTTTACTCCAGGAATGACTAAAGTGAAAGTTGGAAAAGAAGATTCTTCTTCTGCAGAATTTCTAGAAAAAAGAAGGGCTGCTCTAGAAAGGTAAGCATGCTATTAAGAGCAGATGTCAGGGACAGCTAGGTGGCGCAGTGGATAGAGCACTGGCCTTGGAGTCAGGAGTACCTGAGTTCAAATCCGGCCTCAGACACTTAACACTTACTAGCTGTGTGACCCTGGGCAAGTCACTTAACCCCAATTGCCTCACTAAAAAAAAAATAGCAGATGTCATCCTGGTTAGTATAAGAACAAGATAAGGACTGCTGTTTCCAAAAAGAATGATTTATACATTTCAATCAGAGCTGAGACCTATTCTTAGCAATGACACTTTGGCTAGATTAATGAAAACAAAATGACTTGAGATGGATAAATCAAGTTGAGTGTGTGAGTTGTTTTTTTTTTTCTATTTTAGTTTCTTTCTAAACATTTCTCCTACCTATCCCAGGGGGAAAGTACTATTTTGTTCTTCCTGTCCTGAGTTCAGAAAGCTTAATCACATCCTGCTTCTTGGATGATGTTGCAGCTGGTTCATCATTAATAATGTAATCTAGAGGGGGCAGCTAGGTGGCACAGTGGATAGAGCACCAGCCCTGGAGTCAGGAGTACCTGAGTTCAAATCCGGCCTCAGATACTTAACACTTACTAGCTTTGTGACTCTGGGCAAGTCACTTAACCCCAATTGCCTCACTAAAAAAAACAACAAAACAAAAAACAAAAAAAAATAATGTAATCTAGAATATGTTCACTAGCCCAGGCATATTCAAGTACTTAATCAGGATGGGAATGTTTTAAGTGAGGGAAAAGGTTGTGTCAAGGAACAGATTTGTGTAAGGGACAGGTAAATTAGTGGAACACATTGCTTTTCCTAGGTATCTTCAGAGGATTGTGAACCATCCCACCATGTTACAGGATCCTGATGTCAGAGAGTTCTTAGAAAAGGAAGAGGTAAGTACTGAGTAGATCAAACTCTCCTTCAGAGGAATATCTGCCCTTGGAGTTTACTTCTACCTTTGTGGGATAGTGAATATATTCATTAACTTACTCAGCAGATAAATCGAACCCCTATTCTGTACATATATAGCACAGTACCAGGCTATATCTTGGTCCTATTCTTCTAACTCCAGTGTAGTCTCTAATCCCAATGTATGTCAAAGATTTTGTCTCTAAATAAAGAAGCAAAATGCCAGTTTTGATATTTGAAGTCAGACTAGAACCTCTTATCTCCAGTCTCAAAACAGTAATCCATTGAGGCATTGTCATTGTAGGTAATATTTGTCTTTGTACACTTTACAGTATGCTAAGAAATAGAGGAGTTTGTTAAAGATTAAATAATAACTTCAGAACTGTACTAGGTTGTAAGTGAGATGGTAAGTTACACTTTGAATCTTTCTGAGTAATTTGTGAACTAACTTGTTTTCTTCTTATCAAAGCCCAGAACTTTAAAATCATTACAAGGTGGTTCCTTTCCTGTCATTGACCCCTCAAGTGACATGGTTGGAGAGCAAATTAATGCCAAATTTCCTAGAATAATTAAAATAGCTTCCAGATATCAAATGTCCTCTAAACTGAGCTATGTCATTAAAGACCAATCTTATGATATTTTTCCATTGAATGAAAGCAGAATGAGGATAATGCAGTACTTGTAGCTTTTATTTCCTGTTCCTTTGCCTCTGTTGAGTACACAGCATACTTTTTGAGCTCTCCAAGACACGTTACATCCTGTTTTGTATGATGTTAGTCCAAGAGAACTTTTGACTTCAAACAAAACCATATTGAGGAGTTCAGTCTTAGATAGGTTGGGAGATTTCAACATGAAGTCACTTGACCACTTGACACATTATTGACTTTCCTTCTGCACATAATAAGAGCTAAAAAAATTGTTTTATTTATTTCACATGGTCCTGAATTTTAGTTCTGACTCTGTGATTGACATTAGGTTCCTCTATCTCTTTTTTTAAAATAATAAACATTTTTATTTCTAGTTTTAAGTTTCAAATTTTTTCTCTCCCCCCTCCCTGAGACGGTAAGCAACCAGATATAGGTTATACATGTGCAATTATGTAAAACATTACCATGTCAGTAATTTAGTACAAGAAAACTTGAATAAAAGAAAAAAAGGAAAGAAAGTGAAAAATAGCATGCTTCAATTTGTGTTCCATCAATATCAGTTCTTTCTTTGGAGGTGAATAGTATGTTTCATCATTGGTCCTTTGGGATTGTCTTGGATTATTGCATTGTTGAATAGTTGGCATTTACAATTCTTCATCGAACAATATTGCTGCCTCTGTGCACAACATTCTCTTGGTTCTGTTCATTTCACTATACATCAGTTCATACAAGTCTTTCCAGGCCTTTCTGAAATCATCCTGCTTGTCATTTCTTATAGCACAATAATATTCTATCATCATCATATACCACTGTTTTTTTAGTCATTCCCAATTGATGGGCATTCCTTTTCTATCTCTCTTTTAAAAACAAAAAAATCTATCTGAAGTGACTTTTTGTTTGAGTTTAATGATTCATGTACAGTAGAATCTACTTGCCCTACTCTCTAGAATTAAAAAAATCTGTTTTGGGGGGATGAGAGGTGGTGAAGTGGGGGAGAGTCATCACTAGCTTCTTATTCAGCTAGGGTATGTCACATTGTTTTCTCTTAAGGACTTTTATTTTGAAAATACGTCACCTTTTTTGTGAAATGAAACCTTTTTCTAAGATTCACATTAATTGGTCTTTTTTTAATTCCCAAGCTGAAGTATCCTCCAGATGTGGTTAGTTTACCCTTATCTTACAGGTTCATTGGAGAATCAAGTATGTTACAGGTGATTAACACTTATAAAAGAAAATCTTTGCTGATGTGAGATAAAGTTAGTTAGAAACTTATGAGAGAACAGGAGAGTTTTTTGGCAGGTGTCCTCTTTTGAGAGCTGGCATTACTGCCATCCCTTTGACATTTAATTCTGCTACATTTGGAAGAATTACTGGATGATGTCTTTCAGGTGTGACATCACTTCTCTCTACTTGGTCTTACAGTTGCCACGAGCAGTGGGTACACAGACATTGAGTGGAGCTGGTCTCCTCAAGATGTTTAACAAAGCTACTGATGCAGTGAGCAAAATGACCATCAAGATGAATGAGTCCGACATCGTGAGTACTTTGTGCCCCTTTGGGTCCCTTCTTTGGGGTTTGTAATCTTAACAGTAGTCATTTATATGATGCTTTCAGTTCTATACAGCACTTTACATACGTCGTTCCTTTGGATCCTCACAACAACGACAGATTTTATTCCCATTTTACAGATGAGGAAGTTAAGGCACGTGGAGGCAAAGTGATTTGCCAGTGGTTACACAACTAGTAAGTGTCAGAGGCAGGATTCAAACCTAGGTCTACCCTGCTGTCAAGCCCAGCATGCTTTCCACTCAACCCCACTGCCTCTCTTGTAGGTCCTTCAGTAGCTCTTAGACTTCCTAAAGATCAGAGATTACAGACTTTGAAAGGGTACTGTAATTTATCTTGTAAACTTCGAGGGAAGCTGAAAAACCAAATTCTTTCCTTCTCAGAAAAACTCCTAAATCTCAACCCATTAAAGTTTCTGGCTTGTCTCTCTTTCAGTGGTTTGAGGAGAAACTCCAGGAAGTGGAGTGTGAGGAGCAGCGGTTACGGAAACTGCATACTGTTGTAGAAACTCTAGTCAACCATAGGAAAGGTAATGATTTCTGGAATGTACTTGGAATTGGAGGAGATTGATGCATGGCACCTGTGAGCCAGAAACAAGGGCATGCTGTTCCTAAGGTCCCTAGATAAGAGTTAAAAGTGCTCATCCCAGCTTCTTAATGGATGAGCTTAGATCTTTTTTTTTTTTTTTTTTTTGGTGAGGCAATTGGGGTTAAGTGACTTGCTCAAGGTCACACAGCTAGTTAAATGTCAAGTGTCTGAGGCCGAATTTGAACTCAGGTCCTCCTGAATTCAGGGCTGGTACTTTATCCATTGCGCCACCTAGCTGCCCCGATGAGCTTAAATCTTAAACATATATCCTGTATTTCCTAGCAGAAGGATGACTTGTTGGCCACAGTAGCGTTGCCTGTTTTCTGATTGAGACAACTATAAGGAAAGGACCCCAAATACAGCATCATGCTAAGACGTAACTTTTTCTTTATAAAGTACTTGTTTTGTTGGTTTCTATCTTAAATAACATTACTTCTTGCTCTGCCACTTTATTGGTGTTACCGTGTAGATGGGGGGGTGGAGAGAAGCCACAGATATCCTAGTTTTACTTTAGCTACTGATACTATTGCCTTTTTATAGGTGAGACCTGCTATGAACTCCCTAAATTATCCTAATTTTATCTCTTCTTTTCCTCTTCACTCTGAAAATATTGATAGTGTGACAGAAAGAAATGAGGAATATAATATATAAACTTGATGATAATGGTCTCTTACATTCATATGGTACTTTATAGTTTAGAAAGTGCTTTCTAACGTTCTCCTTTTTATTATAAAAACCTGGTGAGGCAGGTAAGACAGATACCATTCTCTTTGATATGAACAGGCAGTTTTCTGATGAAGAAACCAAAGCTATCTATTCCCATATGAAAAAATGCTCTAAATCTCCAATGATTAGAGAGATGCAAATTAAAACAACTCTGAGGTACCACCTGACACCTATCAGATTGGCTAAAATGACAAAAAAGGAAGATAATAAATGTTGGAGAGGCTGTGGGAAAATTGGAACACTAATGCATTGTTGGTGGAGCTGTGAGCTGATCCAACCATTCTGGAGAGCAATTTGGAATTATGCCCAAAGGGCGATAAAGCTGTGCATACCCTTTGACCCAGCAATCCCACTTTTAGGTCTTTTGCCCAAAGAAATCATGGAAGGGGGAAAGGGACCCACGTGTACAAAAATATTTATAGCTGCTCTTTACGTGGTAGCAAGGAATTGGAAGTTGAGGGGGTGCCCATCAATTGGGGAATGGCTGGACAAGTTGTGGTATATGAATACAATGGAATACTATTGTGCTGTAAGAAATGATGAGCAGGAAGAGTTCAGAGAAACCTGGAGGGTCTTACGTGAGCTGATGATGAGTGAGATGAGCAGAACCAGAAGAACATTGTACACAGTATCATCAACATTGAGTGTTGACCTACTGTGATGGACTATATTCTTCTCACCAATGCAATGGTACAGAAGAGTTCCAGGGAACTCATGATAGAAGAGGATCTCCAAATCCAAGAAAAAAAAGAAAGAAAGAACTGTGGAGTATAGATGCTGATTGAACCATATTATTTCTTTTGTTTTGGGTGCTGTTGTTTTTTTTTTCTATTTTGAGGTTTTGCATCACTGCTCTGATTCTTTCTCTTGTAACAGGATTAATGCAGAAATAGGATTAATGTTATTATGTGTATATATATATGTGTGTGTATATATATATATGTATATGTATAGAGATATATAGATATAACCTATATCAGATTACCTGCTGTCTAGGGGAGGGGGGAGGGAGGGGAGGGAGGGAGAAAAATCTGAAATTGTAAAGCATGTATAAACAAAAGTTGAGAACTATCTTTACATGTAACGGAAAAAATAAAATATCTCATAAAACCAAAAAAAAAAAAAAAGACAGATACCATTCCCTTTCAAAGATGAAAAAAAACTGAGGATAAGAGAATAGAAGTGACAGATTTGCCAAAGGACCCACAGCTAGTGAGTAGCAGAGTCAGAACTCAGTACTCAGTCCCAGGCCTCATTTTTCTTGCTCATGCATGCATGCATGTGTGCGTGTGTCTCCCAGGACCATAATCTGTGAGCATCTGCTTTAGGGTGATCAGTGGCCTTGCTTGCTTATTCTTTTTTTTGCCTTGCTTACTTATTAGCTTGACTCCTGTTTCTGCACAGCATGACCTGGAGTCTTCACTAAGTAGCTGCATTTGGTCTGCTTCTACCGGTTTTGTTTTGCTTTTTTTTTCATTTAACCTGTTTAAACCCTAGACTGGCACTCTCTGTGTCTCTCATACAGTAACTCTCCCTTATATTTCAGCAAATATGTTGGTTTTAGTTACCAGACAGGTTGTATTGCCCTTAAGTGCTATATGTTCTGGAAGGAATTTCTCTTCCCCCCCCCTCCCCCCCCCCCCAGTCTCCAGGAACTGTATCATGTATTAAGTTTTCAGCCTTTGGCTTAAAGAGATTTCCATTGCAAAGTGGGTAAGAGTGAGCACTGTTCTGGTCTCATCTTTGACCATGATAATACATGAATATCTTTAAAGTCTAGTGAGGTTGTATGATAAAGTGGAAAAAGCTCTGGAGTCAGAGGCCATGGCTTCAAATCCTGGCTTAGTCACTTATTATTTGTGGAACCCTGGGCAAATCATTCTATCTCCTTGGACCTCAGTTTACTTATCAGTAGAAATGAGAGGGCTGAATTTAGATGGTGTCTTCGGTCCCTTCTATCTCAGGATCTATCTATGGTCTGTATTATCCAAAGACATGCTGAAATCCTGACTTTTTTAGAACACTGAAGAGTATAACATTAGGTAAGGGGTTTTTTTACTTTGACTTTTAAAAATGTTTCCCTTGTTCCTTTTCTCAGAGTTAGCACTAAACACAGCACAGTTTGCAAAGAGTCTGGCCATGCTGGGGAGCTCTGAGGACAACACGGCCTTGTCCCGGGCTCTCTCCCAGCTGGCAGAGGTGGAGGAGAAGATTGAACAGCTGCACCAGGAGCAAGCCAGCAATGACTTCTTCCTCTTAGCTGAGCTCCTGAGTGACTACATCCGCCTCCTGGCCATAGTCAGGGTAAGTGTCCCTTGGAGTCACCCTCTTTTTTTCCCTGTGTTTTACCAAAGAAAGGTGCTTTTCTTTCCTCTAGCATGCAGGTCATTACAGTGATAGACTTGAAGTCAGGAAGACCTGAATTCACACCCTGCCCTCAGATGCTTATTCACAGCTGGACCAGTCATTTAGCCTCACTCAGCTTCAGTTTTCTCATCTGTGGAATGGGGATAATAATAGCACCTACTTCATAGGATCATATAAGATTGTGTATGTAAAACTCTTGGCAAACCTTAAAATGCTATATAAATGTGAGCTATTATCATTACCCTAAACTTACCTGGATCTTAAGATATGTTTAACATGATACTTATGGACAGTTTACTAAAACCGTAGACAGTAAGGTCCCGATTACTGTAACTTGTAAGAAGTGAATGATGGGGTTATCTGCTTCTCTAGTCCAGCTGTCTGGCTGACCTCTTCAGCCCTTTGTGCTTTACCTTCTTAACATCTAAGCAAGCCCTGATGTGAGTGTTGGTGCCATGGGGAGCTCTTTTTTTTTGGGGGGGGGGATCATCAGTTAAGCATTTCTTTTCTCTTTGTTCTACCTCCTTTCCTCACCCCCTTACCCACACGTATCCATGAGCAAAAATAGAAGGAAAATGAAACTTTTGTAATAAATAATCATAGTCAAACAAAACAAATTCCCACATTGTCCACTGGCAAAAGAGTAACATCTCATTTTCATCTTAAATCCATCACTGTTCTTTCAGGAGCTGGTTAGCATAATTCATTGTTTGTCCTCTGGAACCATGATTCACTGACGAGAAATGATAACAACAACAATAATGATGATGGTACTTTTTTATATAATGTTTTATGGTTTGCAGAGTGCTTTACAAATATTATCTCCTTTTATCCTCACAACAGCTCTGAGAGGTAAGTGCTATTATTATCTCCATTTTTGGATGAAGAAACAGGGGCAGGCTGAGGTTAAGTGGCTTAGCCAGAGTCTTTATCATGTTCTTCTCCCCCTCCCCCACCCCCCCACCCACCCCCCCCTCCCCAATCTGAGACTTTCTTAATCTGAGTAAATGTATGGCTTAAGTGATTGACAGTTCAAACCCAGATTCAATAAGAAGGCCCATAATACTGCTGATGTAAATATTCTTCCCAACACAGAGCTAAGGTGGGCGGGTGTCCTCCCCAGATTGAGAACTCCCAGCATGTCTGCAGCCAGCTCTTTCTCTCCCTCAGGAGCTCCCAAAGAAATGCACCCTTACTGTTGACTCAGGAATCCCAACATATATGGTGTTGTTCTTACTGGATAAATCATTCTCCTAGGTCTGTTCCCTTCACTCAGCATCGGTTCATATATGTCTTCCTATCTCTTTGGTCATTTCTTTTACACAATAGAATTCCATCAGTCAGTTAGAATTTATTAAGCATCTACTACATACCAAGCATTGTGCTAACTGCTTTACTCTCTGTACCATTGGATTCATATATCATACTTTGTTCAATCCTCCAGTTGATGCAAATCCCCTTAGTTTTCAGTTCTTTGAAAGTACAAAAAGAGCTGCTATAAATATTTTTGTGTACATGGATCCTTTTCTTTTTTCTTTCATCTCTTTGGGACTTAGGCCTAGTCGTGCTATTGCTAGGTCAAAGGGTATTCACAGTTTCGTGACTTTTGGGGCATCATTCCAAATTGTATTCCAGAGTGCCCAGAGCATTTTGTAGCTCCAGCGGTGCATTAATGTGCTTATTTTCCTGAAGCTTTCAACGTTTGTCATTTTTCTGTTTTGGTCAACTTTGCCAGTCTGAAGGCTATGAGGTAGAACCTCCCTCAGAATTACTTTAATTTCCATTTCTCTAATTATTAGTGACTTGGAACTTTTTTTCATATGGCTCCTGATAATTTGGGTTTCTTCCCTTGAGAACATCCTGTTCCTATCCTTTGACCATTTATCAGTTAGGGATTAGCTCGTATTATGAATTTGAATCAGTTCTTTATGTATATATTGAAAATAAGACCTTTATCAGAAAGATTTGCTCCATAGATTTTTTTTCTATCAGGTAGAAAAATTCTTCCTCTTGTCTTCTTCTCACCCACTTGTGACTCCAGTGTGGGCACCACACAGAAACAGGTTTAGCATCATAGGGAAGAATGTAAACTACGAGCCAAGAGCTTACTCATGGGGCACTGCTGTGCCTCTCCTAGCACATGCTGTCACTGCAGTAGCAAAAGGCCTGGTTTGGCCTGACACTGCTGACCTCCAGGTGCATGGTTGGTATCAGGTACAAACTAGTCATCAGGCAACAAAGAAGTGGTCAAGAGTATCTCCAAACTGAAAAGCAAATACTTACTTAGAGTTAAGTTTCCATTCCTGTCTGTCCTGTACAAGCAGCCTTAGAGCTGTTTGATGCCTAAGCGTCGTATCAGAGGAGGTGAGCCTCTGATTTCAAACAGGCCTCTGTCTTCCATCCCCTGGCCAGGGGGACAGCCACTAAGGAAGCCATGGCTAGGGAGGATCACTGTTACCAGTTTACATTTTATCCACAACAGTGACGATGTTTATTGGAGTCGTGCTCATTCTTTTCTCCCATTAATTTTGATTTTTTTACTTGCTTTTGTTTTTTGCCACTAATTGGTATGCTAAAGAATAGGAAGCTTAAAAAATATCATCCATGGCCTCAGACACTTGATACCAGCTGTGTGACCCTGGGCAATTGCCTCAAAAAAAAAATCCTTCAGTGGAATTCCTAGAACTAGCTGTGTCCTGATACTGGCGCTATCAGAAAATGGAACTGTTTCTGGGCACATCTCGGAAAAAGACACCCTATGTGCTACAGGGCTCTCAGCACCTGTGAAGTCAGTTTATTGGTGATTCAGCTGATGAAGCTCGTCCGCAGGTCCCAGAGCAGAGTTAAGCATAGCGTAGCTTCTGGGGTTGTGGCACTAGCTGTCCCATGAACACATTGCTACTCCTGGACACTGTAGTGGCTCTAGCTTCATTACCATTCGTTGTTGGTTAGTGTTGGGAAAATGAAGGTCATTTCTTCTTCCTCTATCCTGAGCCTAGAATAATAGCAACTAAAACACATTGGATTAGACCTGAGTTAGGACTGGAAAAATGACCTCTGGTGAAATGGATTTTTATTGTTTATTATTATTTTTCAGCCTATCTGTCCAGATTTCTTATCATCGCTCCCCTTGACAAATTCTGGGGTTCCCCCAAAGTGGTTTTCTTGCTGGTCCTCATGCGTGATCATCTGTCTTGCAATATGCAATATTGCAATATGGGCCTTTTCTCAGGTTGCCTCCTAGAGCACAATCCCAGTCTCACCTCTGTCTCTGCAAGCGCAGTTCAAATTTTGTCTCTTACATGAAGTTTTTCTTTATTCTCCTTCCCCGAGTTTTTGGTACTCCCCCAGTACCTTGAATTTATTTTGTTATGTTATGTGAGCATGTTTCTCCCCTGGAAAACTATAGTATGTTCCTTTAATGCAGTCTGTTTCCTTTATTGTCTTTCTATCTCCGTTACTTAGGATACTGCTTGGCACATAACTGTTTAATAAATACTTGTTACTTGATTATAATGGGGTGAGCTATAATGTCATCCCATCAGACTTACCTATTCCTGTCTTAGTAATTTCAACTAAACTGTAGGTGGGTTGAAGAAACATCCCTGGTGGAGGTAAACTATAGCAGGCCCTATTCTCCTCTCACCCCTACCTTAAGAGCCAGGTGCAGGCAAAAGCCCATACTAAAGAAGGCCAGGAAGGTGAGCCCCAAACTTCTGAATTGGGGAATAAGTGAGAACTGTCTTAGAGACTTGGACTGCCATTAAGTAAGGAAAGATCTGTTCCCAGAGGTACAAAAATGGCCAACCTCTGCTTCTCTTGAAGCTATTTGAAGTCTATAAAGGAAAGGGACTTGCTTGTAATGATGATGACGCTTGTACATGTTCTTTAGAGCTCTAGGACTATTGTACCTTGGTTATGAGATTTGATATCAGGAAAAAACACTACACAGATATATTGTAGGACAGATGTGTTGAACTCACTGCCAGAAACTCCCCAGTGCAGCCCAAACCAGTTTAAAATGTATTTGGGAAGTGTTAAACCAAATAAATAAAAATACAACACAACACACACAATGTTAACTTGTGGTTTTCTCGGTCAAGATGTGTCCATAGAGATTGTTTCTGTGTGAGTCTGACGTCCCTGCTAAAGAACCAAATGACTTCTCAGTCAACTTTGCTGTCTCTTCTTCTTGAACTATAAGGCTCCTTGCTCCTTTCTCCTTTCTCTGGACTTTGTCCCCTTTTTTATATCATCCTTGCCTGGGCTCCAGGTATCATCTTCAGGTCATGTCATAGACTTTGAGTTGGAAAGAACCTCAGCAGGCATCTGTTCTGTCCACATGGGCAGCCTCTGCATGGAGAGCCCCTTGGAGGGAGACCCCACAAGTCAGTTAGCAAGCATTTATTAAGTACCTGCTCAGCCTGACAGGGCATCCTTTTGAACAGCTTTGATCACTAGGAGGTTGTCCAGACATCAAGCCTAACAGGACTGTTTACAACCTCCAACCAGTGCTGCTGGTTCCACTGGACAGAAGAGGTCCAATCTCACTTCACCCTGGAGTCCTCCAGCTTTCTGAAGACTGGTGTCAGCCCCTTCCTCCCCTAAGCTTTCTTTATTCAGGCTAAGCAGCCCCAGTGCCTTCCACTAATCCTCATGACATGGATTTAAGAGCCTTTTTTAACTGTTTTGGTTGCCCTTCTCTGGATAACAGAGCAGTATCCTTCTTAAATGGTGAGACCTACAACCAAATGTAATATTCCGTATTGGTCTGAGAAGAGAGGAATACAAAGAGACAATCACCTCCTTATTCCTGGAAGCTACACCTTTTTAATGTCGCCCAAGATTTCACATTTCACTTTTTTGGCTGCCATGTCACGTAGCTCTTTCATGGTTCCCTCCATCTTCTATTTGTAAAATCAGTTTTTTGGGTTTTTTTTTTAACATCGGTGTAAGACTTAACACTTACCACTATTGTATGTTATCAACTTACATATTCTAACTTGTCAAGATCTTTTTATAAATCCCAGGTCAGTCGTTCAGTATATTAGCTATCCCTCCCAGTTTTGTGTCATCTGTGCATCTGGATGAATATGCCTTCTATGCCTTTGTCCAAGTCATTGATAGAAAACATTAAATAGCTCAGTTAACATTGAATCATAAAGACTCCTCTTTGAATCTAGCCATTCACTCAGTTCCAAGTGCATCTAATTGTATTAATGTGTAGTCCTTATCTCTCTATCAGGAACAGTCTGAACTTTTTGTCAAATGCTTTGCTGAAATCCAGTTAAGCCATGTCTTTGTCATTCCCCTTATCTTCCAGTTTAGTAATCCTGTCATAAAAAGAGGTAGTTCATTTCTGGCATGATCTGGCATACTGGTTCTTTGTGATCACTACTTTACAGTTTAGATTTTCATCAACCATCTCTTTTATGATTGTTCTACTGGGAATCAAAATCAAGCTTACATACATACAACTTATAAAATTTCTTCTCTTCCATTAAAAAAAAAACCAGAGCATTTGTCCTCCTAATGCTTTGGCACCTCTCATGTTTTCCACATTCTTGGGAGTATTAGTAACTGTAATAATTACTAACTTAGCAATTATTTTCCATTTTTTTCCATACCAAAAGAGCCTGATGAATTCATCAGGGGTCACTAGGTATACTCTTACCATCTTCTTACTTGTCTTGGGCATGAATCCTTCTCATGTAAAAGTCATTCTGGGCAGAGAAAGTGTAAATGTATGTGTCAGCTCTCCCTTCTGTATCTCTTTGAACATTCTTTTTCTCCTAGTATAGCTTCTAAAAACAACCCCAAGGTCTTTTTGTTGTTCTTTGCTTCCTTATCAGCCTCCACTCAGCTCTGAGATTTAGCACTCCTAACAACATCTTAAATGTTTTTTTATTCATACCTTTTCCTTTTACATCACCTTTCTTTCCCAATATATCTCTCCTCCTTTCCCACCCAGTGAACAAAAAATTAAAAAAGGGAGCCAGGGGAAAGAGTTCAGCGAAACTAACCAGCACATCCACTAAGTTTAACTATAAGCAATCTTCTATAACCATGGCTTCCCCAACTCTGCAAAGAAGAGAGAGAGGTATATTCTCATATTTCTTCTTCAGAGCTAAACGTGGTCATTATAATTATACAACATTCCATTTTTTTATTTTTTAGGAGGTGTTATTCTTCCCACAGTTTTGCGGTCATCGAGTATGTGGCGTTTTCCTGGTTTTGCTTGCCTCAGCTTATGTGGGGTCACATAAGTCTTCCCTGCTTCTCTATATTATTTATATTCATTGTTATCACATAGTAATATTCCATTACATTCTTAAACCACTGTTTGTTTAGCCATTTCCTAGCTTATGGTCATCTGGTTTAATTTTTTGCTACAATAATAAATGCACTATAATCTTTTGGGATGTAGATTAGAAGTATTGGATCAGAATTTTTTTCTTAGTTGACTTCTGACCTTTTTATTCTAGTTGTATTGATTTTTATCTTTACAAAACCTTTTCAAGTTAATACACTTGAAATTATCTAGTTTATCTTTGTGATCACCTTGTTATTTAAGAATGCTTCTCCTTAGCCACAGCTGTGGAAAGCACTTAATATTTTTCTCTTCTAATTACTTTCTGGTAATATTCAACTCAAATATACATTTGGAATTCATTGTACTATACAGTATAAGGTATTGGTCTGACCCTAATTTTTTGCTGATCTATTTTCCAGTAATTTTTCTTCTCTGTTTTATCAAATACTGAATTACCAAGTGTAATTTATTTCCAATTTTTCCTTACCTTGTGTATTCCACTGATTTGTTATATTTCTTAACCATTACTAAATAGTTTTAGTATTGCTGTTTATAATGTAATTTGAGGTCTAACAATATTATTCCTACCTTTTTCATTATTTCCCTTGAGATTCTAAACCTTAGATTCTTACCAATGAATTTTATTATTTTGTTGTGTTCCATACAGTATCCCTTTATAGTTTGGTCATAGTACTAAATCGAAAACTTAATTTAGATGGTATCATTTTTATTATGTTGTATCAACTCAGTCATGAACAATGGATATCTGTTCAATTATATCACTTGTTCTTTATTTCTTTTCTTTTTTTTTTCAATTAACGAATATTTTCTCTCTTTTTTACCTCTTTTCTCTGCCGGTTGGGGGGAAAACCCTGTAACAAATATGCATAGCCGACCAAAACATTTCCACATTTTAAATATATTCATATATATATATATGCCTCATTCTACACACACATTATAGTTAATCATTACATAATGTCGTTGATACTGTGTACAATGTTTTCTTGGTTCTGCTCATTTCAGTTAGCATCAATTCATGTAAATCCAGGTTTTTCTGAATTCTGCCTATTAATCATTTCTTTTTTTTCCTCTGGACAGTCTTTTTTTTTCCCATGGAAGTATTTTATTATTTTCCAGTTACATGTAGAGATAGTTTTCAACATTTGTTTTTATAAGATTTCTAGTTTCAAATTTTTCTCCCTCCCTTCCCTCCTTCCTCCCTCCCCAAGACAACAAGTAATCTATGTTATATGTGTAGTCACATTAAATATATTTCTGCAATAGTCATGCTGTGAAAGAAGAATCAGAGCAAAAAGGGAAAACCTCAAAAAAGAAAAACAACAACAAAAACAATAGAAATAGCATGGTTCAATCTGCATCTAGATTCCACAGTTCTTTTTTTTTTCTGAATTTGGAGAGCATTTTCCCTCATGAGTCCTCAAAGAACATTTATTAAGTTCTTACTATGTACCAGGCATTACCCTAAGTTCTAAGGATACAAAGATAGATGTGCCTTCAAGGAGCTTACATTCAAATAGAGGACAAGATGTAGATGGGAAGTAGTCTCAGAGAAAAGGATAATAGCAACTTGGTAGACCTGGAAAGGTTTGATTTGATCTGAGACATGAAAGAAAGCCAGGAAATTTAAGCAGAGGCAAAGTGCATGGAAATGGGAGATAGATCAGTTTCTTAGCTGCTTTGGGGTTTTTGTAAGTAAACTGATGTCATCATCAAATAAGAATAATTTTATTCTTCTTTACCTCTCTTTATGTCCTTAATTTCCTTATTTTTACTATTAATAGAATTTTTAGAACTATGTCAAATAGCAGTGGGAAAAGGGAGCATCATAGCTTAACTCTTGTTTTTTTATGTCTATTGAAATAATCAAGTGACTTGGAGTGGTTTTATTTTTCATATGATTGTATTTCTTCTTTTTTCAATCTGAAATTATCCTTTCTTCTATTAAGCTAACCTGGTCATAATGAATGCTTTTTTGGATCTATTGCTATTAATATCTTTTTGCTAGGATTTTATTTAAAATTCTTACATACGGGGGCAGCTAGGTGGCACAGTGGATAAAGCACCGGCCCTGGATTCAGGAAGACCAGAGTTCAAATCCGAATTCAGACACTTGATACAGATACTTTCCCAGCGTACTAGAATAGTCTCCTAATTATTCTAGTCTTTCCCCCAAATACATTCTAAACACTACTGCACAAGGATTCTTCCTGCAATACTGATTTGCTCTTTTAACCCTCCCCGCTTCAAAAACCGTTTGTTCCTTGCTTTCTCCCTACCTCTCTTGCCGTCATTTACAGGATTTCAAAAAATAAACAACCTTTTACTCTTCTATTTGGGTTCTCCTACAATCTGGCTGCAGCCTGTCTTTCCAGACTTAACTACTTCTCTTTATAAAGTTTACATCTTCTCCTTTGCTACCCATATGTTCATGCCCGTTGTCCTCTATCCCCAGCATGAAATTACCTTACATTTGTGTCAAAAATCCTTCCCTTCCCAAGCAAATCATTTAATCTCTTGCCTCCATTTCCTCATTTTTAAAATGAAGTGGAGGGTCTTGATGGCCTCTAAAGTCCCCCCCAACTCTTAAGTCTGTTATCTCTCTGTTTTTATCTGCTCTTTCTCTCTCTCTCTCTGTGTCTCTGTCTCAGCACAACACTACCTTAAAGACTGTTCCAACAAGGTAGCACTTAGGCCTCCATCAGCTTGTGAATTTTTTGCCATGGTAGTGTGGAGTTGATGATGTTCCATTGAAATATACTTCCCCGGAGGCAGGTAGGTGGAGCAGTGGATAGAGCACCAGCCCTGGATTCAGGAGGACCTGAGTTCAAATCCAGCCTCAGATACTTGACACTTAGTAGATGTGTGACCCTGGGCAAGTCACTTAACCCTCATTACCCCACCAAAAAAAAAAAAAAGAAATATACTTCCCAAGAAAACCAACAAGCTGTATATCAATGGAGATTCAGTTTCTTGTTCATTCCTCTTTTTCTGTTCTTTTGCATAGGGAAATGTTCCTACAATCATAGAGAAAAAACTTTGTTCAGTGGCCCTCTCTCTGATCATTAATACTGTGATTCATTAACCAGGGAGAAGTACACTCCCCAGAAGTTACTGTCAGTGGTGAGGAGGAGTGTAACAAAGGGTCTGAGATGTAAAGGCATCACCCGTGACTGATGAAGCACTGCCAGTGCTCCTTTTTACAGAGGACTTTGTGCTGGGTGCATCAAACCCTAGAACACTCTCAGATGGTGTCCTATATTCAGTCAAGAGTTTAATCTAACTATCTACATAGGAAAAAAAATAGTGACTGAAGAGAGCCGATTGTCCAGACGATGACATGCTATTAGATGGACAAGCTCAGAATTGCTTTAATTTAAATTTCCCTAATTAGGTGATTTGGAGCATTTTTTCATATGGGTATAGATAGCCTGGGTTTCTATCCTTAAACTGCCTGTTCATATCCTTAGATCTTTTATCTATTAGCAAATGGCTCTTTTACTTAAAATGGAATCATTTCCTTATCTTGGAAATGAGACCTTTATCAGAGAAACGTGTTGCAAAGAATTATTCCCAGTTAATTGTTCTTCTTTTAATCTTAGCTTTATTGAACTTATTTGTGCAAAAACCACTAAAATATATTTAATCAAAACTGTCCATTTTATTGTCTCTAACACTCTCTATTCAGGGGTACGTTGGGACCAGCCCAGTTTTCATTATGAGCATTTATACCACAGGAACCAGCAAATGCTACAGATAAGGGTTTGATGTATTGTTTTGTAAGCTGTCTGGACATAAGTGACGGAGAAAATGTTAATGATGTATATTAAACTTAAAAGAGTGTTGTACATACATTCTTTTTTCCTGTGAAAAACCAGATGGTTTTTAAACATTAACCAGCATACCACCCTAATATTCTTCAGTCATAAACTTTTCTCCCACCCATAAATATTTCCAGGTTATTATCAGCTTGAACTAGGATGGTAGCTGTGTGTATAGAGAAAGGAACAGGTACAAATCCACAAAAGACAAACAAATCAGTGGACTTGGTGGGTGAAGGAGAATGAAAGACTGAAGAATTACCCTGAGGTTGGCAACCCGAATAACTGAAAATACGGTGTTGCCATCGGGAGAAAGGTGGTTCAGTTTTGGACATGTTTCGTTTGTGGTACTTCTGGTACCTCCAGCTGGAGATGTCCAGTAGCTGGAGTTTAGGACAGTTGTAAGGGTTGGGTATATTACTGGTACCTATCACAGTGCTTTTTAATTGTGAAATTAAATTGTGAAAAAAAACACCTACTTGTACAATTAAGAGTAAAAATTCCGAGTCCTCAACATATTGGGATACTTTGGTTCCTTGATAGCAAGCTGTGTGAGCTAGTTAGGAAGTAGGGCTTTGTGTTTTAGGGCAGCCCTTGAATAGGGCCCTGGAATAATTAGAGAAGAGTCAAAATGAATGTTGTTGTTTTTAAATTTAGCCTTCCTGTATGCATGCTGTAAAACTTCCCTACTCACACCCCAGGGATGTCCTAGCCCCAGGATTATGGCTAACTGCCAAAATGTATGGTCTTCACTGTTCTTGGTAGGGTGCTTTTGACCATCGAATGAAGACTTGGCAGCGTTGGCAGGATGCCCAGACCATGTTGCAGAAGAAACGGGAAACTGAGGCCAGGCTCCTGTGGGCCAATAAACCTGACAAGCTGCAACAAGCCAAAGATGAGATTGCAGAAGTAAGTCCCTGCAGGTGGAAGGGTAGTCCATTCCTGGCCCACAGTGACATAGGCTCTTGTGCCAAAGAGGTTTCTTTCATCTTACCACTAGGGCAACTGAGGGCTGGTTTCTCTCTAAGCTCCTAATATAAGTGGTCTTGCCCTACTCTGCTAATTCTGCTTCTTCGAATTGACTTCTTCCTGGTCTATTCCTGAGTTCAGCTGTAACCTCAGACACTTTTACTAGCTGTGTGATCCTGGGCAAGTCACTTAATCCTTCATCCTATTTGCCTCAGTTTCCTCATCTGTAAAATGACCTGGAGGAGGGAATGGCCAACCATTCCAGTATCTTTGCCAAGAAAACTCCAGACAGGCTCGAGAAGAGTCAGACATAACTGAAAGACATGAACGACAACCTAGTCTCTATAGCAGATCTCTTCCATTGGTTTTCCTGAAGCAGGCTCCAAGTAGATTGGCAGAAAGTTTTAACCATCCAAGGTGTGGTTGTCCCAAATGACAAGCTTGACGATTCAAGATAATATTGTTATTTTCTGTATAAACTATGTACTGAATCTTCTTTCAGCCGGTGTCTGGTCCCATAATGATAGTACCACCCTGACTAGAGGGGTAAGAAGCCCCTTCCCTATGCCCAACCAGGGTTACTTCTGCCCCAGGGTAGATTTCCCTCTTTACGATTTGGCCAAATCCTCTGGGATTCCCCACAAACATCAAGACCCTAGTTTTTTCAGTGAATCTGAATAGCCTGTGACTGTTCATATGGTAACATCTGTACTTAACCATTGACAAAAGGGGACTGGCCCAGAATGCTTCCTTGCTTCCTTACTGATGTGTAATCAAGAGGAGGCTATGGGGGTGATAGGCAGTAGAGTCTTCACTGTCTCCTATGAATAAATCGGCACACACTGAGAGAAATTTTTCCCCCTTTTCTGCCCAGTGGGAGTCTCGCGTGACTCAGTATGAAAGGGACTTTGAACGAATTTCAACAGTGGTCCGCAAAGAAGTGATAAGGTTTGAGGTATGACGTGATTCTCTTCTCTCTTGCTCCTACTCTCTAGCTTTGGTTTGCTACCCTTTCATTTGTGCCAGGAGTTGTTTCTCTCTCAGATGTTTCATCTCATTAGGAGCCTAGTACAAGAAGCCAGTCTGGCTCATGACTTTGAGGGCTTCCCTTTGCCAGACTCCTCATATGACTCTCCCTGTCTTGGCATGCTAGGAGATTGAGCTGTCCCCCTCACTCTCCCAGAGACCCCGCCACCATTCCTGTCTCGTACAATATGACTGATCCACATTCTGCTTCTGCTTTCTAAGGCTGAGGTCTGTCTCAGCCAGCAGTTAATCCCCCCCCCCCCAAGTGGAGAGGAGGAACTTCTGTGTCCTCAGTGCAGCATCTTGTTTCATATAGAAAGAGAAATCCAAGGACTTCAGAAACCATGTGATCAAGTACCTTGAAACCCTTCTGTATTCACAGCAGCAGGTAAGTGAGTGTTTGCTTTGTTCCTTGTGTTATTTTGCTGCCTTTCTTTCAGAATAATGTTAGTTTGACTCTTCAGAGAACCTTCCAAATGGGCTGGTTTTGTCTTGGTCCCCAGAGAGGGGAGCTAAAATAGCCCCATTGTCTTCTGGTATCTTGTTAGTCTGAGACCTTTACTGGTCAGGAAGTTATAGTTTTGACTCTAAGTATCACCTTGTAAGTTGTAGCTGCTCAACCTGTGATGTTTTCTCATGAGGACAGGCTAAGTGGCTCATGGATTGCTGAGAGCTCTCTGCTGCGTATCACCCAGTGTCACATGGTGGCACCCAGATGGTCTCTGCCTTAGGTAGTAAGAAGAATCCTGCTATCCAATTAGGTGCTCCTTCTCAGGCATGGGGACTGCCAGGGCTTGGTGCTGTTTCTTGGTCTGGCGGGCAGTGCAGTGGTCAAGCCAGCTCTGTTCTCTGCTCCCCTACTTGTGTGCTTCATTTCTCAGTGAGCAATCACTAAGAGACTGCAGGTCAATGGGAAGCTCCTCCCTGCTTGGGTCGTGCTGGGGAGGTAGCTCTGCTGGGGTGCTTGTTCACTGTCCCCTACCTGGCTTCTTTGCAGCTGGTGAAGTACTGGGAAGCCTTTCTCCCTGAGGCGAAGGCCATCTCCTAATGGACCAAGAAAGCCAGAGCCCACCTGAATTTACGCTGCCTTTTTATACATTATACCTCTCCACCTTTAATGGATCCCAGTTGCACATCCTGCTGAGCCTAAAGACTTAACCCCTTTCCCCCTTCCCAGGACCAAGCTGCTCCAGTAATTCTTCTAACTGTATTTTTCATTTAGCGTCCATATATATTTTCTTACTGAAGAGAATAGTTTCCTGCTTTAAGCGAAAGATCTACAGTTAGGTGGTGGGATTTTGGGGTGGGGTGTTATTAATATAAATATATAAATAAAATGTATATTTTTCAGGATGTGGTTTAGAAACTGGGAATAACGTTTTCTGTTACTCCTGATGGTGCCATGAAAAGATTATGTAATAAAATATTTAAAAATCTGGTCCCATTGATTCCTCTTTGTGGTGCTTCTTGCTTCGGGCTGGGGAAACTATGAAGGTTGTTTCAAGCACTGTACTGTGAAGTGTGATGGGTAGCAGGCTGGTTTGGGAAAGGAGAATTGCCATAATCCTTCACAAAGAGGATTTAGTGGAAGGAGTCAGGAGGACGTCGGCACAAGTTCTGACTCCCACACATGCTCCCTACCCTGTCTAAAACCAACTGGAAATGAGTTACCTGCATGAAGTTTTTCTCAATGAGTTAGTTCCCTGTGCCTATGAAGTTAGAGTCAAAAACAATCAGGAAACTTCATTAGCTATGTCATTTCTGTCAGCAGGAAGAGTTAGGGCTGCATTCTCATTGCTCTCTCCATAACCCGTTCCTCAGGAGCATCTGTATAAGGGTTATTCCCTTACTCCACCCCCACAAGCCCGGCTAATGTGAAGTTCTTTCTTAACTGCCTTATAGCTTGCTTTTAAAGAAGGGATCCTGGGATCCTGCCATTTTACCAAAGTACTTTTTGCCTTCTTTTCTCTGAAATAGGCAGAATTTATCTGACCCACACATGGATGCCTACTCCTTCCCACCCATCCTGCTCTCCTTGAGCAATGTCCTAGGCTCTGCCCCTCCTCTCCACCCCTATCAAAACTTGCTTCTGGTTAGCTGGCTTTGAGAAGGCTCTGATAAACAAGTTTATACTAAGTGTTAGTGACTGATAAAATATTAGTGCAAAATCCAGCTTACTGCTTTATCCCTCTGGACACATGAGACCAGAATGGGATGGAAAGAATACTGACCTGCTTGTCAAATCTGTTTTCTAGTCCCAACTCTCTTTTTTTTTTTTTTCCTTAATGTGGGAGTTCTAGTTCTAGTTGGGCTCTCTCTAGCCTTGGTCCAAACATATGAGGCCCTAATAGTGAGTACCCACAATACCAGGTCAACCTCAGGTCAGCTTTCTAAAGTGGCCCTTCCTCTGTTTCAAGGCTCTGCAACACACTCTCATTCGCCCCCTCCCTTTCTCTAGCTCCCTGCCCCGACCTAGCCACCCCTTCCCTCAAACTTTTACCTCTTTCCCTTTCTCAGGGAGCAAAAGCACATTTAGAAAACAGGAAACAAGTAGTATCACAGTGATTGTTTTCATCTTTATGGAGCTCAAAGCAGGGATCAAGTGTTACATGTTTTTATATCGTCTCCATTGCTAGGCATATACTCTATAAATACGCCTTTCACCTAGCCACCAAGCCACTTCCTCTGAGGACTTGAATGAACCAGATAAAAGAGTAAGGTCTCTGCCCTCCCCACCCTATGTATGAAACTTATTAACAGGCATGTTTTGTGTGTATTAGCATGTTTGCTCAGTGTTTTATTGCTTGTTCCCTCTGTTCCTTAACTGAACTTAACTAAATTGTTGGACCCTAAAGAGAGCAGGCTTGCTCTCACATTACCACAGGAAAACAGGTTCATGACAGTCTTATCAAATGATGACTGTTTCCCTGAAGGGAAGATCTATAGGGCTGTTGCTACTCACAGTGAGAGATGAAGCCCATGGGAGCCAAGCTAGAAGAGGAGTCATTTGGACAGTTATTGCCTCAATCATAAATTGCATATATTTGTTCTAGGGGGATAGGGTATTGGTCTTTTATTTTTTCATTTTTTTCCCCAGAAACATAGTGGTCATCATCAGGGAGCAGGGTAGTACCTCTGAGAATTGTCGCGAGAAGTGTCTTTCCTGCCCATAGGGATTTGGTAATTGTATCCATATGGTATTCCTTGTCATATTTAAACAAGTTTCATGAGAAGCAGGTAAGGAAACTGCTCATGTCCTGTTCCAAATTCAGTGCTTTGTCCTGGTGCTTGACTTCAAGGCTTTTGAAGGACTTTTCCTTTTCTGATCTAGCTAATACTAGAGTCTGACCTGTGAATGATTTCTGGAGAATTGAACCCCTGCCCCTTAATGCCAGACCTTGAAACTACTGACTGTCTAGGGTGGGATGGGGACGAATTAAGCTCACCTACTTGCTTTATTCTGTATTCAGGGCAGTCACCTTCAAGAACCTATTTTCCCTAGAAGAATTTCTCTGAAAGTATGTAAAGAGAAATAACCGAATTCACTCACTGCTTAGGTCTGGTTTTATGACTTCCCAGAGTATCTCTAGTTAGCTCATGGGATGCTGTAAAATTCTCAAAGAAAAATTAATTTAATTCCATAATTTTTTTTCTTTTTCCATAATTCATAGATCCATTATTTCACTGGCATGCATTGATTTAGTCCCTTTTTTTGTAGTGTCCTCAAAAGCTAACTAAGGAGGTCATTGACAAAAACTACGGCCCTATGTATCAGGATTTTAGAGCAACACTTTTTATAGTCGCAAAGAACTAGAAACAAAGTAGATGCTCATTGATTGGGGAATATTATTGTGCTGTGAAAAGCAATGAATATAAAAAAAGCTATGAATATGATGAATATCAAGAAGACTTATACGAACTGATGTAAAGTGAGATAAGCAGAACCAAAAACTGTACACAGTGACTAAAACAATATTAATGGAAAGAGTAATTCAAGAAGTGAAACAATGCTTTGGGGAGTACAGTGACCAAACTTGACTCCAAAGAAGAGGGAAAAGGAAGCACCCTCCCTCCTTTCAGAGATGGGAGCCTGGATATTGAATATTACATATAATGTTAGACGTTTTTATGCATTAATTAGTTTTTCCTGAGCTGTTTTTTTCTTTGTTTGAGGAGAAAAGAATACATTAGAAAATATGAGTAATGTTTAAAAAAAAAAAACCTTCAAAATTTTAAAAACAACATGGCATAGATGCTAGCTGCTGATGAATTCCCTGTAATAATGTTGTGTTTATCAATAAACAAGCAACTCCTAGATGTCAGAAATAATAAATGTCACTTGTTTGAAAAATGTGTTCTCCTGGTGCCACTCTTATAAAAAGGACCTTGGGAGAAAAAAAAAAAAAGGACCTTGGGTCCTTGAGCAGCCTTCGCAAAATCTCTCATCAGGCCCAAGTTCAAAACCTTTCCAGCTTAATAGGACTTGCCAAGACAGGCATTCTGTTGGCATGGCTTTGGGGAATTCCCCACTTAATTCCATGGCAAAAGGAGACAAGGAGACTCTAGCCGAGGAATTTTAATTCACCTCCACATAAAAACAAAATTGACTATGTCATGCTGCCAGACTGAATGAAAAACATTTTTCTGCTCAAGGATCACCATTGGCCAACAATAACAACCAAAAAAAAGTCTGTGTTTTTGTTGAGCCTACTAACATATATTAGTTCACAAAATATTAGATCTAGGGGGAAAAACCTTAAAAACCCATCTCATCCAACCTCCTTATCTATTGATTTATTTGTTTCTGGGACCCTTTTATTTTATGGATGGGTTAACTAGGGGACAGCAAGCTTATGTTGTTTGGATGCTAGGTAATGTAATATACTGGGAAGATCACAGCTCTTAGAAGGCCTAAATTCAACTTTGTAAACACAAGAACAGTGGGGGAGAGCACAGAAAAGCACTGGAACATAGCTCAATATGATTCACCAATATAATATATTGGCAACTTAAAAAAGGAGTTAACATGCGTTCAGATGACTACATGCACTGAGAGTCAGTATCCAGAATGAGCAAGGCCATGATGCCTCCCGTCTTCCCTGATCAGACCACATCTGGAGGATCATTTGGAGGCACTACAATTTAGGAAAGGCATTGACAAGTTGACACATCTCCAAGTGATTTAATAGCTAAATTGAGTCCATATTCACAAGACCTAGTTTCCAGTTCTTTTCCTATCTACCACACTTCGTTTGTCCTGAAGTGATTGATCTCGTGATACAATGGAAAGATCTCTAGCTCCAGAATCAGAGTATGTGGGATCAAACCCCACCTCATGCTTGCTTACTTGTGTCACCTTAAAGAAGTCACTTAACCTCACTAGGTACTACCAGTTTCCTCATTCATAACAGGAAAGTGGGACTAGCTGATATATGAAGTCCCTAGCTGCCAAGATGATCTTATGACCATTTCACAAAGGTAAGAAACAAAAACTTCTGAGGTCTCATGGTGCCCCAAATGTGGCAGATCTCTGGGGCTTCCCTTGTATTGTCACTTGATATCTGAAAATTAGATGCATCTGTCAGCTTGCCCTTAAGTGAGTGACATTGTGTCCAAGGACTGGGCATGGGGAAGGTGCTAGCCTTCTTTCCTTATGCCTGGCTAGGGCTGCCTGAAGCATCACATGGAATGATCAGCTTCTTTAGGGACTGGAAGCTCAGACAGCATTCTGCTCCAATCAGCGCTAAGCCCAGAATAGGGTTCCCAGACCCATTAGCTTGCCAGAAACCATGTAACGAGGTGGCAAATGGGTAGATTTGCAAGTCCTAGGACTGGTACTATTGTTGATGCCTGATTCAACTTCCTAAAGCACCCTTTTCTATCAGTCAACTAGCATTTATTCATCACCTGACTGCCAGGTCAGGCACTGTGCTAAGTGACTGGGATGTGAAGAAAGACAAAAGTCCCCACTTTTAAAGAACTCAAAATTTGATGGGGAAGGCAACATGAAAGCAACTTTGTACAAATTATGTGTTCAAGGGGCAGCTAGGTGGCTCAGTGGATAAAGCACCAGCCCTGGATTCAGGAGGACCTGCATTCAAGCCGAGCCTTAGACACTCAACGCTTGCTGTGTGACCCTGGACAAGTCACTTAACCCTCATTGCCCTGAAAAAAAGAAAAAGAAACACACAAATGATGTGCTCAGGAAAAATTGCAGCTAGTGGAAGTAAAGCACTAGAATTAAGGAAAATAGGAAGACTTCTCAGGAAAGTTGGGATTTTGCTAAAAGGGAAGGCAGGAGACAGAAATGTGGTGGAGAATCCAAGGCATGAGGGGGCCAGTGAAAATCTATGGCGTATAGAGATAGAGAGTCTCATGGGAGGAACAACAAAGGAGGCCATCGTCCCTGGAGCACAGAGTATTGGGGGTGGGGAGGGAGGAAAATGCAAAAACCACTGGGACGGTAAGAGGCCAGATTGTGAGGGACTTTGGGGTGTCAAACAGGATTTTATATTTGATCCTGGAGGAAATAGGGAGCCACTGGAGGTGTTTGAGTAGGGGGTGATGTGGGCAGACCTATGCTTTAGGAAAATCAGCTTGGCACTGAGTGGAGGATGGAGTAGAGTATGTAAACACAAGGCAGGGATGCCAACCAGCAAGCTAGTGCAGTCGGCACTGGCAGGGTCAGAGGAAAGGGGGTATGTATGAGAGAGTACGTGTGTAGAAATGATAGGCGTAACAGTGGATTGGATGGGGGTGTGAAAGAGTGAAGAAGCAAGGGTGACACCTCGGTTGTGAGCCCAGGTGACCAGGAAGGGGGTGGTACCCTCGAGATGAAAGGGAAGTTAGGAAAAGGGGAGGGCTTGGGAGGGAAAGAGAATGAGTTCAGTTTGGGACTTGCTGAGTTTTAAGTGACTATAGTGCATCTAATGCTAAAAACCTTTGCCCATGTGGCATCAGCCTACCTTTCCAGACATTTTGCTTTACTCTCCATGTACTCTCTGGTCCAGCAAAACTTGCCTATTTGCTGTTCCTCACATCCACATTCCATCTCAAGAAAATCCTAAGAAGGATTTATTTGGTCTCCATGCATTTGCACAGACTATCCCTGTGCCTGTAATGGATTACTTCTGTCTCTAAGAACCTCTCTCTTCCTTTTTTTTTTTTTTTTTTTTTGGTGAGGCAATTGGGGTTAAGTGACTTGCCTAGGGTCACACAGCTAGTAAGTGTTAAGTGTCTGAGGCTAGATTTGAACTCAGGTCCTCCTGACTCCAGGGCCGGTGCTCTATCCACTGCGCCACCTAGCTGCCCCTCTCTCTTACTTTTAAAGCCCAGTTCAAGTACAGCATCCTTCAGGATGCCTTCTCTGTCTGTATCTCTTGCATCTAACAGAGTGCTGTCTAATAATAATAATAATAATAGCTTGTTGAGTGATTAAATTGGGTAGATCCATCAGGAGTGAAATGGATGAGACTTAAATGTATTGAGAAGTGAAGTTGTTAAGAGGAGTCCAGGATAAGCCAAGGTTTCAAACATTAGGAGTGTGGGAATGGAGAAAAAAGCCAGTTAATGGTAGTACCAAAGTTAGAAATAATGAAGAGGGAGAAATAGTTTTAGGGGGAAAGACATGTCAGTTTTGAACATCTTGAGTACACTGTGCCTGAGATATCCAGGTAAAGATGTCCTGTAGAAAGAGATGCAGTTTTGATGCTCAAAAGAATGTTTCGGACTAGAGATAGAAATTTGAGAGTCATCCACGTGTTTTTTTTTTGCTTTTTCAGGGCAATGAGGGTTAAGTGACTAGCCCAGGGTCACATAGCTAGTTAAGTGTCAAGTGTCTGAGACTGGATTTGAACTCAGGTCCTCCTGAATCCAAGGCCAGTGCTTTATCCACTGCACCACCTAGCTGCCCGGTTTTCAACTTTAAAAAAAAAAAAAAAAAGAAAATGTAAAAGAATGGATTTTGCAAACTATAGACCAAATGGCCTGACTTCCAATTCCTGGCAAAAGGCTCCTTAAAGAGATAGTTAATGAAAAAGAAAAGGTGTCACCCTTGCTTCTTCACTCTTTCACACCCCCTAGAAAAGAAAATGGTGATCACAAAGGTCAGTGTGATTTCATCAAGAACATGTTATGCAAGACTCATCTCATTTCTGGGGGCAGCTAGGTGGCTCAGTAGATGAAGCACCAACCCTGGATTCAAATCTAGCCTCAGAAACCTGACACTAGCTGTGTGACCCTGGACAAGTCACTTAACCGTCATCCCCCCCCCCAAAAAAAACAACTCATCTCATTTCCTTTTTTGACAGAGCTGCTAGACCAATAGTTCAGGGAAATGATCTAGCTCCTTTATGTGAATTTGATTTTAGCAAAGTATTTCATATTAGTCCTATGGAGAAGATGGAGAGATAAGGATTATATGGTTATACCAGTAAATGGTTTTGGAACTTGTTGAATGACTGGAATCTTTATTGGTCTGATATCAATCTGGGAGGATGTTGATAATGGAGGACTCCAGAGACTGGTAGTGGTCTTATGCTGCTTAACTTTGGGGGGGGGGGGCAATCAGGATTAAGTCACTTGCCTAGGGTCACACAGCTAGTGTCTGAGCTCAGATTTGAACTAAGGTCCTCATGACTTCAGGGCTGGTGCTCTATGCACTATGCCACCAACTGCCCCTCTGCTTAACATTTTTATCAGTCACTTTTATTAAGGTATAAGTGGCATGCATATCAAATTTGCAGATAACAAAACTGAGAGGGTTGATAGCTAGCATACTGGATGACAGAACTAAGTCAAAAAGTTCTCAGCAAGGTAGAAAATTGCTGAATACAGTAAAATGAAATTTAATAGGGAGGGGCAGCTAGATGGCGCAGTGGATAGAGCACCAGCCCTGGAGTCAGGAGTACCTGAGTTCAAATCCGGCCTCAGACACTTAATACTTAACTAGCTGTGTGACCCTGGGCAAGTCACTTAACCCCAATTGCCTCACACACACACAAAAATTTAATAGGGAAAAAATGTCTCTGATCACTATTTCCTTTTCTAGATGTTCACTAACTATCTTTTTAATTATTTCCTAGGTTTTTAGTCAGGAATTGAAATCACATTCACTTGTCTATAGTTTACACATTTCATTCTCTTCCATTTTCTGCATTTTGAGACACTTGGGTCAAAAATTGACAAGTACAAGATGTGGTAAGCATGCTTAGAAAGCATTTTGTCAGAAAAAGTCCAGGGTGTTTTAGTAGAGTTCAACCTTAATAAGAGTTAACTGTGGGGGGCGGCTAGGTGGCGTAGTGGATAAAGCACCGGTCCTGGAGTCAGGAGTACCTGAGTTCAAATCCAGCCTCAGACACTTGACACTTAACTAACTGTGTGTGACCCTGGGCAAGTCACTTAACCCCCATTGCCCTGCAAAAAAATAAATTAATTAAAAAAAGAGTTTACTGTGTGATATGACAGACTAAAAAAAAAATGTAATTATGGGCTCCATTAAGAGAGTTTCCATGAGTAAGGATGCGATAGTTTCATTGTCTTCTGCTTTGGTCAGAACACTTGTGAAGCATTGTGTTCAGATCAGCCAAGGAACATCCAGAGAAGTACAACCCAAAATGGTGAAGACCCTTGAGCTCACACCATATGAGAATTCGTAGAAGGAACTGGGCATTTTTAGCCTGAAGAGAAGAAGATTAAGGGGAGAAATGATAGCTGTGTTCAGGTATTTGAAGCGCTCTCAAGTGGAAGTGTTATTCCACTGGTTCTGTTTGTCCCCAGAGGGCAAGATTAGGAGCAACAAGTGGAAGACCCAGGGACAAATTGAGGGTTGATGTCAGGAAAAATGGCTTTACAAGTAAGATCCTTGCAGAGGAGACAGAATATTCCTCCTTGATAAAGGTCTTCAAGCAAAGGAGGGAGGACCCTCTTTGGGGTTTGTTGTAGGAAGGATTTTATTTCACATATAATTGAACTAGATAGCTGTTAAAGCCCCATCCAGTCCTGAAGCTGTGTGTTTCCATGTTAACCACCCACATTTAGAAGGTGGAAACTGACAACAAACCAGCAAAGATGGAAGCTGCCATTAGGGAGGCAAGGAAGAATCTCCAGTTGGAAAGCTCAGAGGCATTCTAGTCCAGCCTGTACTGGACAACTGCAGGGTAGGAAGACAGAAACTGTAAGGCACTATTGGTGGAGGAGTAAAGTGCTCTACCCATTCTGGGAAACAATGGAATTATGCTTAAAAATACCTAAATCCAGGGGGCAGCTAGGTGGCGCAGTGGATAAAGCATAGGCCCTGCATTCAGGAGGACCTGACTTCAAATCCAGCCTCAGACACTTGACACTTACTAGCTGTGTGATCCTGGGCAAGTCACTTAACCCTCATTGCCTGCCCCCCCCAAAAGTGCATTAACATAAAAATACCTAAAACCAGTGGGGAAATTTGTTTTCCTTGACTATGCATATTTGGTACAACAGCCTTTTCTTCTTTTTCTAAAGGGGGAGTTGGTGGGTAGGTGGGACAGTGAGGAAGGATAGGAATAGGATAAAAGAAAAGGGTTACTGAGACATTTTTTTTAATGCAGAGAAGAGAATAGAAAAAAGGCCAGAAAGAAGCAGTGCTAATCAGGACAGATTTGAAAACAGGTTGAATTTAAACACTTAAAAAGAAATATAAACTATGTATAATAGAGGTGTGTAGTTTAATATACAATCCTTTTTTCCTACTATGTTTATGGAAATGCCAATTTTATCTGGTATCTTTTAAGTTCAGAATGAAAAAATGAAATAAAAAGTGCCTAAAATGTCAAACACTTTGCCCTAGAGATCCCAGTACTAGGCAAAGAACCCCAGGAGGTCAAAGATGGAAAAAATCATCCCATATACAATAAAATATTTATTACAGTGTTTGTTTTTGGTGGTAGCAAATAATTGAAAATAAACCCATGGATTGGGAAATGGATAAGTGAATTATGGTGAATACAATAGAATGTGACTTCACTGTAAGAAAGGATGCATACAAAGAATTCAGAGAATCGGGGAAGACTTAAATGAACCAGTATAGAGTGGTTAGCAAAACCAGGAAAACTATCTACATACATACACACATACATATGTGTATCAGTGCAATCAGAAAGAACAACAAAATGAAACTGATAACTGTAAAATTCTAATGAGAAAGCTGGGCCTTAGAGAAAAGTGGAGAAAATATATCTTCATTGCAAAAGTGGGAGACAGTGGGTGTAGATATCCATTGATTGTAGAATGACTAAATAAATCTTGGTATATGTGCTTTAAGAAATAGTAAGTATGGAGCAGCTAGGTGGCACAGTGGATAGAGCACTGGCCCTGGATTCAGGAGGACCTGAGTTCAAATCCAGCCTCAGACACTTGACACTTACTAGCTGTATGACCCCGGGCTAGTCACTTAACTCCAATTGCCTCAACAACAAAAAAGAACGAAAGAAATGGTGAGTACAGAAAAACATGGAAACATTCTCCATGAACTCATAGAGAATGAAGTAAGCAGAACCAAGAAAACTATACACAGAAACTACAATGTAAAGGGAAAGAACAACTACACACAATCAAAAGTGAGTAGCAAAATTATAAAGATTAAGTATGGTAAGAAACAGTGAGCAGGAGTTCAGAGAAACCTGGAGGGTCTTGCGTGGGCTGATGATGAGTGAGATGAGCAGAACCAGAAGAACATTGTACACAGTATCATCAACATTGTGTGTTGATCTACTGCGATGGACTATATTCTTCTCACCAATGCAGTGGTACAGAAGAGTTCCAGGGAACTCATGATAGAAGAGGATCTCCAAATCCAAGGAAAAAAAAAACAAACTGTGGAGTATAGATGCTGAATGAACCATACTATTTCTTTTGCTTTTGGTGCTGTTGTTTTTCTATTTTGAGGTTTTTTGTCATTGCTCTGATTTTTCTCTTATAACATGACTAATGCAGAAATATGTTTAATGTTATTATGTATGTATGTATGTATATATATATATATATATATATATATATATAACCCATATCAGATTACCTGCTGTCTAGGGTAGGGAGGAGGGAGGGAGAAAAATCTGAAATTGGAAAGCTTGTATAAACAAAAGTTGAGAACTATCTTTACTTGTAACAGGAAAAAAATAAAATACTTTATTAAAAAAATGTTTTCAAAAAGATTAAGCATGACTCAAAGAGATGAGATGACGCCCCCTCCTTACTCTCCCCCTAACCTACAGATCTGTGGAAGTAGAAGGTCCACATTGGTTATGGGTTGCACATGTTTTTAGACTTTAAATGTATTGATCATTTTGTGCTGCTTTTTTTTCTCTTTAAAAATGCTATTTTTATATGGGAAGAGGAGAGATACGGAGGATAAATATGATCATGTAAGAAACAAAACATCAATAAAAGCTTATTTTTAAAAAACAGTGAAGCAGAGAGAGATAAAATGGAATGGTAGAGGAAAGACCTTTCAGATTGTAGAGATCTGAGCATGTCTCTGGTGAAGTGGGAAAAGGAAAGTGAAAATGGAAGGTCCTAGAAGTGGCATGTGACCTTGCTTACAATCTTGCTGGGACTTGGTTTCTTCATATGTAAAATGAAGGAATTGGACTCTTATCAGCTTTAATATTCTACGATCTATATCCTCCCTTGATCACAAACTTTTTATGACTCCCCATTGCCAAAACTATGCTTGCTCATTCAAATCTCTGTCCTCCCTGCAATGTCCTGTTCTCTTCTTCCTGCCTATCCAAATCAACCAGGCTCAGGTTAAGTCCCAGCTCGTACATGAAACTTTCCCTGGCCACTATAATGATTCCTATCTAAGAATCCTACATGTCACTGTTTATCACTCAATGGACAACTGTCATGCTTCCTTGTACTGTTACTTAGCTTTTCAAGAGAGGAGGGGGTGCAGCTAGGTGGCACAGTGGATAAAGCACAGGTCCTGGATTCAGGAGGACCTGAGTTCAAATCCAGCCTCAGACACTTGATACTTACTAGCTGTGTGACCCTGGGCAAGTCACTTAACCCCCAATGCCCCACTAAAAAAAAAAAAAAAGGAAATGATGAAAGGGATGGATTTAGAGAAACTTGGAAAGACATATGAATTGACTTCAAAGAAAGATGAGCAGACCCAGGAGAAAAGTTTATATAGTAATAAAAACACTGTAAAAACAACAATAATGGGGCAGCTAGGTGGCACAGTGGATAGAGCACCAGCCCTGGATTCAGGAGGACTTACGTTCAAATTTGGCCTCAGACACTTGACCCTTACTAGCGGTGTGACCCTGGGCAAGTCACTTAACCCCAATTGCCTCACCAAAAAAAAAAAGAAGATATTACATTTTGGGGCATGGAAAGAGCCATTGAGGAGGCAGGGAGAAGTTTAATAATGACAAGGGGGATGGAATAATGTAGGAATTTTTTTTGTTTGACTATTTATATTTGTTACCACAGGTTGGTTTTGTTTGTTTTTAATGGGTGGGGTGGGATGGAAGGGAAAGAAAATGTCATTAATTGAAAAATAAAATATATAAATGACCTCTAAGAAAAAAAAGGGGGGAAGCTCTGAAAATAGGGGAAAGAACACTGAATCCCTGGGTTCAAGTGGCAATTCCTCACTTTGCCACTTAGTAGCTATATGACTTTGAACAAGTCATCTTACTTCTCAGGCCTTAGTCTTCAAGGGTAAAGAAGATAAGATGTAAAATGAAGATAAAAAAACCTGCTTGGCATACATTGCAGAGTTGGTGTGAGAATTAAATGTGCAAAGACATGTAAAAGTACCTGAGAATACTGAAGTCCTCTACAAATATGCGGTCTTATTACAATTAATAATAAGATTATTATATCACTCCTTGAGGTGATAGATGCTGTTATACCTTGCTCCTCCCACCCAATGCTGAGCCCAGTACAGATCTACTATGAAGGAATGATGTTTTTCACCCAGCCTAAGAGGCGTTCCAAGGGCTTAACCCTCAAGATAGCAGAGAGAAGCCAAGAAGTTGCCTAAACTCTCCTCAGTTTCCCTCAGAAACATTAAATCAAACCAAAGGTTCAACCCTTCCTACTCAGAGGCTCCATTCCCATTCCCAGGGCCATAACCCTCCACTACTTGTATAAGCAGCCAGTTCAAAACTGATGAGCCACCTCCAGTGGAGATCTGGAGTAGGAGCTGGCTGGGGGGAGGGGGGCCATGGTACCTCATCCAGGGGTTTTCCTGGAATCTGGAAGCCCCAGGTGGGAACGGGCAGAGTTCCATGGAGTCATCTCACCCCAGAGCCCAGCAGGTGCAGACCCCCTCCCAGGCTCTGCTGCCTAGCCAGGCTGCAGATAATTTAGCTGGAGCATTGAACCCATGAAGAATACAACCTTTGTGTCCAACAGTCCCGGGGCTCTGAGCCCAGGATTGTGTTTGTTTTCTTAAGGGGGTTAACCCACCCTCCTCAGGAGTCCCAGCCACACAAGGGTGGTGCTTCAAAAAATGGTTTTTAAAATAAACCCTGCAGTGAAAAGGGGTTTTGTATGCAGGTGAGATGAAGAGGAGGAGAAAGAAGAGGTGCCTTCATCCTGGGACAGCCAAGCCAGACCTGCAGGGTCAGCCCTCAAGAAAGAGCTGTCCCAGAAATCCCAGCTGCCAAAGGCAAGAGGGGCTGCCTCATCACCAGCTCCACTGAGCAAAGGCATTGGGAGGAGAGGAAAGCAGGGTCGAATTCTCTTCAAGTCTAAAACTACTTTTTCCTTGTTTTCTTTGCAGTCCTTGAGCTCAGCCCCTCCCAGGCTCAATATATATGACCTTTGCTCCCTACTCCCCCATTTCCCAAGCACCCCACCCTGTTGCTAGCATGGCTTGGGGCTAGCAGGGGTTGCCAAGTAGCCGCATCGCATCGTATGGACAGCTGTGGGTACGATGGGAAAAAGGCTTAGAGCAAGTCTAGGACAACTGCCCACTTCCGCCTTCTCCCCATCTCGGGGAGTTATGGAGAAGGAAACTGAGCCCCAGGCATCTGAGGGTTATACAGACCTAGAGTTGAAGGGAGCTTTCAATTTACAGATGAAGAAACAGTCCAGCCAAGGTGGTATCCAGGGTCACAAGCCAGGTCTATAACCTTCCATTTCCATTTTACAGATGAAGAAACTGAAGCCCTAGGAAGTTGAAGGATTTCCCCAAACTTTATTTGATTGTTTCACTTCTCAACTTAAACACAAAACCGAGAAAGCGTTTCCATACACACAAGAAGAGTCAATATGAAATCTGAAGTCTCTATTTGACACAACTTGCTTTTCTAAAAGTATAGAACAAATTATACATGTTACTTTCAAACTGTCCTGCTAGTCTTTGCTTCCTTCTGAAATGCCTTTCTTTGTCTTCTGTTCATTTAAAAAAAAAATTACAATAATCTCTCAGTATCTCTCTCTCTCTCCCCCTCTCTCTCTCTCTCTCTCTCTCTCTCTCTCTCTATCTCTCTCTCTCTCTCTCTCTCCTCTCCCTTCCTCCCTCCCTCCCTCCCTCCCCACCCCCATCATTTTTGCTATTCTCTTTTCTCCCATGAGCTGGAAAAAGACAGGGAAAAAAACATCCATCCCTGGAACAAATCAGCAAATGAATCAAGCAAAATTAATCCATGAAATGGCCATATATGTGCTTTTTCTGTACCTTGAGTCCCTCACCTCTTTGTTAAGAGGTGTGTTACATACCTGTAATAGGTCCTCCAAAGGCATTGTTGGTCCTGGCTTTGATGAGAGTTCTTAACCTTTTCAAAGTTGTTTTACTTTACAAATGTTTTTGTCCTTAATTGTCCTGCTAATTCCTTATAACTGTTCTCCTGAATCTGACTGATTCACTCTGCATCAATTCATGCTCCCCAGGATTCTCTCAAATCGTTTCTTTCATCATTTCTTTCTTTCTTTCTTTTTTTTAACAGGTTAGTTGGGGTTAAGTGACTTGCCCAGAGTTACACAGCTAGTAAGTGTTAAGTGTCTGAGGTTGGATTTGAACTCAGGTCCTCCTGAATCCAGGGCCAGTGCTCTATCTACTGCGCCACCTAGCTGCCCCCTCTTTCATCATTTCTTATACCACAATAAGATCTCTTTATGTCCACGTGCCACAATTTGTTCAGCTATTCCTCAGTTGTCTAGGAATCGACCTAAGACTTCCCCTTAGACTCTAATTGTTCTCTCCATCATCTCATCACCCCACGGGGTCAAGAAGTTTGTTTTGCTGGTGAATCTTCCCTCCCCAGTTTTATCCTCCTTCTTAACCTCTATGCCCACCCCTGTTTTTTTCTCTCTTAAATCTGACTGATGGCTTTGACCATTTCAGGTAAAAATGAGGTTGATCTTGACAATCAAAACCCCCCACCCCTTCCTCCATGTTTGAATACTCTTCTTATACAAAAGAAATAGCAGGTTCCACACCCTTCTTTCTATACTAGCATCTTCCTTTTACTCTCAATACTAGACCCTGTCTTTTTGAACATTTAACCCCCTCAATATCCTTGTGGAGAGGAGGCTTGCCTTCACTAGCACTAACAACTTTTGGCCAGCTGCCACCAACAGGCAGATCCAGCCCAGTTCGAGTAATCATCCTTTGGGGGGAGGCAGCTCCTACAGGGAAGGGACCAGCCATCCCCACCAAGTAGCAACCCCATGCCACTTATAATGTAGGAAAGCCAGGCTAGTTGGAGCAGGAAGGCACCTTGAGGGAAAGACAGCATAAGCTAGGCAGGTCAGGATACCACTACCACCCCCTTGACTACAATGTTCCCTCAGACACTAATGGAGATAGGCCAGGACCCCAGACCCAAGAGTCCTGGGAAAGGCAATGTTTCTGACCCAGTGCCCTCAGCCCCCATCCTGGGAATGACCCTTATGGAGAAGCAGCCTAGCAGCTGCTCCTGCAGAGGCTATAGCCACAGCCACTAAAGACCCAGATAAGAAAATGCTTGTCACCAGTCCTTAGCACTGACAAATGACTCCACAGCAGAACCTGATATGGTTTGATCCATGGAAATGGGGGGGGGCATGACACTGCACCTCAAGGACCATAGGACCTGTCCAGTTGACTTGCAGCTGAAACATTCCCCATGTGTTGTCTCCCCCATTGGAATGTGAGTTCCTTGGGAGTAGAGCTGTTTTACTTTTCTATTTCTATCTCTATTACATAGTCCAATGTTTACTCAATAAATACTTCATTCATTCGTTGAAGACATTAAAACTGAAAAAAAACCAAACCACATTTCTTCTCCCCCATGAGTCTGTGGTCAAGAAGCCATTTGTAGAAACTAATAATGGACTCACTACCAAGATGGCTGTCCAAAAAGGAGGCAGACCACTCAGCTCTGACATGCCAATTTCAGCAAAATTCTGAAGTTTGTATAAGCAATGAACAAGAAATACAGTAAGTGTGTTCTTCTTTATGTATTTTTTTTGTTTTTGTTGCAGGGCAATGGGGGTTAAGTGACTTGCCCAGGGTCACACAGCTAGTAAGTGTTAAGTGTCTGAGGCCAGATTTGAACTCAGGTACTCCTGACTCCAGGGCCAGTGCTCTATCCACTGTGCCACCTAGCTGCCCCCTGCCACAGACTTTCTAATAGAGAAGAAATATGTTCTTTAAAAACCTTAATGTCTTCAAAGAGTATTGAATCTTAAACCTTTACCTTTCCTACATCTTCTGATTCTCACAGAGGCTCCTTGGCCACCCTTTCCAACACTGACTCCACTTTCACTCGTCCCCCTGACTAGTGGTTGGAGTGGGGGAGTTGGAATTCTCCTTGTTCCCCATTGCCATTTCCAAGTTCTCTGCCTCCCACCATCACTTGGTAGCTTCACCCTCCTTTGAGGTTCACTCAATTCATACCTACCGGCCAATCAAAATCCTGGTAGCTGTTGTCTACAGATCTTCTCACACCTATCAGAGTGGCCAACATAACCAAAAAGGAAACATTCAATGTTAGAGGACATGTGGGAAAACTGGGACACTAATCCACTGTTGGTGGAGTTGTGAACAGATCCAAATATTCTGGAGAGGGGGCGGCTAGGTGGCGCAGTGGATAGAGCACGGGCCCTGGAGTCAGGAGTACCTGAGTTCAAATCTGGCCTCAGACACTTAATACTTACTAGCTGTGTGACCCTGGGCAAGTCACTTAACCCCAACTGCCTCACTAAAAAAAAAAAAACAAAAAAAAACAAATATTCTGGAGAGCAGTTTGGAACTATACCCAAAGAGCAACAGAATTGTACATACCCTTTGCTCCAGCAATACCACTCCTAGGTTTATAGACCAAAGACATCTCAAAAAGAGAAAAAGACCTATTTGTACAAAAATATTTATAGCAGCTCTTTTTGTGGTGGCTAAGAATTGGAAATCAAGGGAATGCCCATCAATTGGGGAATGGCTAAATGAGCTGTGGTATAGGAATGTGATGGAATATTATTGTGCTATAAGAAATGACAAGCAGGATGATTTCAGAAAGTCCTGGAAAGATGAAATGATGTATAATGAAGTGAGCAGAACCAAGTGACAGAAATACTGTTTGATGAAGAACTGTGAATGACTTAACTATTCTCAGTAATACAATGATCTAAGACAATCCCAAAGAACTAATGATGAAGCATACTATCCATCTCCAAAGAAGGAACTGACATTGATTGAACACAAACTGAAGCATGCTATTTTCACTTTCATTCATTTTTCTTTTATCCAAGTTTTCTTGTACAAAATTACTAATATGGTAATGTTTCACATAATTGCACATGTATAGCCTATATCTGATTGCTTACTGTCTCAGGGAGGGGGGAGGGGAAGGAGGGAAGGAGGAATAAAATTTGGAACTCAAAACTTTAAATAAAAAATGTTTACTAAAAAAAAAAGAGCTGAGGCTATTTGCCAAGAGCCCCTTTCTCTCCACTCCTCCTTATCTCCTATCACCTAGATGCCTTCTGCCACTATCTCCTTCTTCACCTGTCTCACATGATGAGATGGCCTGTCTTGCAGGGCCAACCCCTGTACATGAACAAGTGATTCCATTTCATCCCATCATCTCTAGCATATTGCCTCCTCTATCATCCCCATTCTCTAACTTGTCCTCAATCCTGTTTATTTATTGGTTGCTTCCCTACCACCTACAAACATGCCCATGTGTCCTCCATCCTCAAAAACCCACACAATCCATCCATCCCTATTAACTGTGATCCCATATCACTGTGAGAGGGACATTACAATAGGTGCCTCCACTTTTTCTCTGTCTCTTTTCTTAACTATTTCCAGTCTAGTTTCCAACCTCATTATTCAACCAAAATAACCCTCTCTAAAGTTAGTACTAATGACTTAATTGCTAAGTCTAATGGCCTTTTCTTTTTCTTTCTTTCTTTCTTTTTTTTTTTTTTTGCAGGGCAATGGGGGTTAAGTGACTTGCCCAGGGTCACACAGCTAGTAAGTGTCAAGTGTCTGAGGCCGGATTTGAACTCAGGTACTCTGGAATCCAGAGCCGGTGCTTTATCCACTGTGCCACCTAGCTGCCCCCTCTTTCTTTTTTTGTGTGTGTGAGGCAGTTGGGGTTAAGTGACTTGCCCAGGGTCACACAGCTAGTAAGTGTTAAGTGTCTGAGGCCAGATTTGAACTCAGGTCCTCCTGAATCCAGGGCCAGTGCTCTATCCACTTCGCCACCTAGCTGCTCCCTGCCCCCATTTTTTTTTTTTTGGTGGGGAAATGAGGGTTGAGTGACTTGCCCAAGATCACACAGCTAGTAAGTATCAAGTGTCTGAGGTCACATTTGAACTCAGGTCTTCCTGAATCCAGGGTCAGTGCTTTTATCCACTTCCTTTTCTTTTTTTTAAAATCACATTTAAGTTCCAAACTCCCCCAACCCCACACTAGAGAAGGCCAACATTTGACACATTTGACATATGTGAAACTATATGATGTACAGTTTCATATTCAGTTCCTTCTCTAGAGGTAGATAGCATCTTCTGTCATGGGTCTTTTGTAGTTGATTTGAATATTCATGTAACTCAGAATAGCTCAGCCATTCACATTTACTCTTTGAATAATACTACTATTGCTGTAGATGTAATGTGTATGTATGTGTGTATGTGTATATGTGTGTATGTATGTATGTATGTATGTATGGCCTTTTCTTGAATCTCTTCTTTCTTGACCTCTGCAGCCCCTGACACTGCTGACCACTCTCTTCTCCTTGATAATCTCTTTTTTTTTTTTTTTTTAGTGAGGCAATTGGGGTTAAGTGACTTGCCCAGGGTCACACAGCTAGTAAGTGTTAGTGTCTGAGGTCGGATTTGAACTCAGGTACTCCTGACTCCAGGGCCGGTGCTCTATCCACTGCGCCACCAAGCTGCCCCTGATATTCTCTTCTTTCTCAGTTTTTGGGATAATATTCTCTCCTGATTCTCTGGCTACCTTCTTGACTGCTCCTTTTCAGTTTCCTTTGCTAGATCCTCATCCAGCCTATTCCAAATAATCATAGATGTCCCATTGAGTTGTGGGCCCTCTTATCTTCTCTCTCTAGATGATTTCACTTGGTGATCTCATCTGCTCCTATTGGATTCCATTATCATCTTAATGGGGATGAGTCTCAGATCTGCTTACCCAGCCCTAACCCTCTCTGTTTGACCTCCAGTCTCACATCTTCAAATGCCTATTAGACATCTCAAACTGGATATCCGGTAGACATCTTAAACTCAACATGTCCAAAACTAAACTCATTACATTCCCCACCTCCCTCCAAACCCTCACTGTTTCCAAACTTCCCTATTACTGCTAAAAACACCACCATTTTCCAAGTCCCCCAGCCTTGCAATCTAGGTGTCATCCTTAACTCCTCATTGTCTCTTACCCCCTATATCTAATTAGTTAAGTCCTGCCATTTTTACCTTTACAGCATCTCTCAAATACTCCCCTTCTCTCTTCTGACGATAGCACCAACCTGGTATGGGCCCTCATCACTTCAAACCTGGACTGTTGCAATAGCCCATTGGTGGGTCTTCACTCTAATCCATCCTACACTTAGCCATCAACGTGATTTTACTAAAGCCCAGGTGTGACCATGTCAACTCTCTAGTTAATAAATTCCATTGGCTCTCCAGTACCTCCAGGATCAAATATAAAATCCTGTTCTATATTCAAAGCCCTTTATAACCTACTCCACCCCTCCCCACTTTTTTTTTTTTTTGCAGGGCAATGGGGTTTAAGTGACTTGCCCAGGGTCACACAGCTAGTGAGTGTCAAGTGTCTGAGGCCAGATTTGAACTCAGGTCCTCCTGAATCCAGGGCCAGTGCTTTATCCACTGTGCCACCTAGCTGTGCCCCCCACTTTCCTTTTTTTTTTTTTTTTTCATTTTTCTTACATATCACTTCTCTACAAGTCACCTGCAGCCCACTGGCCTCCCCTTGGTGTTCCTTGAACAAGATATTCCATCTCCTGAATCTAGGCACTTTCACAAGCTGTCCCTCAGGCCTGGAATACTCTCCCTCTTCATCTCTGCCTCCTGGCTCCCTTGGCTTCCTTTGAGTCCCAGATGAAATCCTGCCTCCTTCAAGAAGCCCTTCCCAATCCCTCTGAACTCTTGTTCCTTCCAATCTGTTGATTATTTCCCATTTATTCTGTATATAGCTCGTGTGTACATAAGTTGTCTCTCCCATTAGATTTTGAGCTCAAGGGGAGATGCTGTCTTTTGCCTTTCTAGTGCTTAGCACTTTACCTGATATTTAGTAGATGCTTAATAAATATATGGTTGACTGACAACTACCATCAGACTCAAAGGAAAAAATGGACTTTCTACAAGGACTACATGAATACCTAGGAGAAATGAAATAAAAGATAAAAATTTATATAAAAGCTCTTAGAAAGAAGACAACAGCTTAGAAGAGAAAGTGCTAAATCTTATCTAAGTAAGCCTCCCTGAAAGCTAGACGAAAGAAAAATCAGTGATTCCATTAGACAACAAGAAATATTAGAACAAAATCAGGATACTAAAAAAAAATAGAAGAAAATTTAAGGTATTTGATATAAAAAAATTGATCTGGAAAATAGGTCAAGGAAAGATCATTTAAGAAGCATTGGAGTCCATGAAAAGCATTTTTTTACAGTAAAAAAAAAGTCTGAATACTATACAATATTTCCCAATAGTCTTAATGTAATTTTAAGCTTTAGTAGCTTAAAACTTCATTAAGACTTTTAGGGTATCCTGTATTTCAAGAAATCATAAATATAAACTGTTCGGATCTATTAGAACCAGAAAACAAAGATAAAAAGAACTCACCGATTACCTCCTGAAAATAATTCTCAAAAGAAAAGTCTCAGGAATATTATAGCCAAGATCCAGAGCTCCCACATCAAAGAAAAAATTCTTCAAGGTCCAGAAAGAAACAGTTCAAGTACTGAGGAATCACAATCAGGATCAAATAAAACCTATAAGTCTGTACTAAAAACCAGAGGAAATCTTGAAATACAATATTCCAAAAAGCAAAAGACCTAGACTTACAACCAAGAATAATTTGACCTGCAAAGCTTAATATCACCCTACATGGGGAAAATGGCTTTTTAATATAATAGAGAACTTTCAAGTATTTCTTTCTTTTTTTTTTTTTTAGTGAGGCAATTGGGGTCAAGTGACTTGCCCAGGGTCACACAGCTAGTTAAGTGTTAAGTGTCTGAGGCCGGATTTGAACTCAGGTACTCCTGATTCCAGGGCCGGTGCTCCATCCACTGTGCCATCTAGCTGCCCCCAAGTATTTCTGATGAAAAGAGCTAAATAGGAACTCTAGAATACAAATACAAGAGTCCAGAAAAACCTAGAAAGATAAAATTATTTGAGCAACTGGAAGGAGCTATATGATGCAACAGTGCTGACATTCTAGGAGGGGAAGAAGAAGCAAATGTCTCTTCAGAACCTTAATGTCTTCAAGGGATACTGAGGAAATTAAAAATTGAAAAACTGAGGTCCTGGAGGGTGGACTGGTTTTGTTCTGAGGGTTTGAAGAGGAGAATGAGAAGGGACCATAAAAAGGAAGAGGACATTTATGTAGTAAGGAGAAAGAAGGGGATACACCTTGTTCTTTCTTCTAATTAGTATGCATGAGAAGAATATACAAATATGGTGAAAGGGGTAGGGGGAGTAGGCATTAGATACAAATCTCATTCTTTTCTGAAATGAACAAAATTGGATTAAACACGCATACAGAGTTTGGTGTAGAAATACATCATTCAACAGGGAAAATTGGAGTGGAGGGGAGGAGGAGGTTGAGGGAGGATAATGCAGGACAGTGAAGCAAAACAAACTTCCTGATCCTAAAGGAAGGCATTGGGGGGAATGGGGAGAGAAAGAAAAAGGTAAAGAGAGAGGAGAGGGAAGGAGAGGAAAGCTAAGGGGAGAAAAGGGAGAGGAGGGATGGGGGAGAGGGGAAGACAAGGAGAGGAGAAGAGAGGGGAGAAGGGAAAGAGGAGGAAGAGGGAGAGAAGGGGAAAAGAGGGCAGGAGAGAAGAACTAGAATCTAATAGTGGGTTTAAATTGTCTCCTAGACAACTGGAGAATTGCTGAACAAATTGGGGGATATAAATATAATGAAATATTATTTTGCCATTCAAAATAATAAGAGACAATTTCAGAGAATCCAGACAGTGAAGTGATGGTTTGTAGAGTGAGATGAGCAGAACCAGGAAAACAATGTATTCAAGGACACCAACACTGTTTAAAACAACAACTACAACATTGAAAGACTTTAGAACTCTGATCAAATCACATAACCTCTCAGCCTTGGTTTCCTCATTTGTAAAATGAGAATAGCACCTACTTCACAAGATTATTGTGAAGATCAAACGAGAGATCATGTGCAGTGCTTTGCAAATCTTATAACACTGTATGTCATTGTTATTTAGTCATTTTGCAATTATGTCTGACTCTTTGTGACCCCATTTGGGGGTTTCTTGGCAAAGATCTTGGAGTAGTTTGCATTTCCTTCTCCAGCTCATTTTACAGATGAAGAAACTGAGGTAAACAGGATTAAGTGACTTGCCCTGGGTCACACAGCCACATTTTGGTTTGGTTTGGTTTGGTTTTTTTTGGTGAGGCAATTGGGGTTAAGTGACTTGCCCAGGGTCACATAGCTAGTAAGTGTTAAGTGTCTGAGGTCAAATTTGAACTCAGGTCCTCCTGACTCCAGGGCCGGTGCTTTTATCCACTGCACCATCAAGCTGCCCCAATATCCTATACTTTTAAAGCTGTGGGAAATGGAGATTCGGTTTCACAAAAGATCCTCTTTTTGTGTTCTGCTATATATATATGATAACTTTTTTTTTTTGAGGGGCAATGAGGGTTAAGTGACTTGCCCAGGGTCTGAGGCTGGATTTGAACTCAGGTACTCCTGAATCCAAGGCCAGTGCTTTATCCACTGAGCCACCTAGCTGCCCCCCTGCTATATATATGGAAATGCTTGTGTGGGTGAGACAGAGAGACAGAGAGACAGAGACAGAGAGAAACAGAGAGAGACAGAGTCCTTAAAAATACTCATCACCACGAAGCCAGGTAGAAGCTCAGGGGCAGTGAGTACATCTGATCTGGCTCAGGCCAGCAGCAGCAGCAGCAGCAGTCCCAGCAGAGCTTGGAAAGGAGCCAATTTAGCTACCACCAGAACTACTTGACCTAAGCCAGCTCCAGGCTGTCCCATCCACCACACCCTAGGAGGGGCTGGCCCAGCTGAACAGAAGAGCTACTCTTTCCTCATGACCACCACACCCATCTACAAACTCAGGATCCTTGGAAGGAGAGAAAGGACATGGAGACCCTACAGTTCTGAGTTTTGGAATTGCCTGACTACCTGTTCTTTACATTTGTGCCTCGCTGTCGCTGTACGTTGCTCATACCCATTTTGATTCCCCACTCTAGGTGTATTTTGGGGAGAGTGCACGCCTGGGGTTTGGGGAAATGTAACTACTGATCTGGCTGAGCCATTTGAGTAAAAGTCTCTGTGAAAGGTGTGGGGGTGGGGGGAAGGCGGTTTGCAAAATCCTGAACACAGAAAGGCTCCAGAATAATTTCCTTCCATGAGGCCGAGCCCAAGAGCCAATGGGACCATGTTCTGGGAAGGGACCAGGCCTCATGGCCACTAGGATTACAAGGGCCCAAGTTTTTAAATTTCCTGCAAACTGAGATTCTTCCTATACCTTATGTGCTGGACAGGACCTGGCTGACTTGCTGTGATTAGCAGGACACAATCACTACCATCATCGATGTAACAATAATAATAAAAAAGCAGACATCTATAGAACAATTTATGGACATGATCTTATTCAAGCCTCACAACAACCTCGTGAGCTGGCTATTACAGATATTATTACTCGATTTGGAAGATGAGGAAACTGAAGGTTAGAAAGGTTGACCGGCTCATAATCACACAGAAAATGTCTGGGGTAGGATTTGAACCTAGGACTTTCTTGACTCCAAGTCCTCCACATTCATTCTTATTCTCATTCATTCTCTGTCTCCTTCTCTCTGTCTCCCTCTCTCTGTCTCTGTCTCTGTGTCTCTCTCTACTTTCCCAGGGTCACTCAGCTAAGTAAGTATCTGAGGCCAGTTTAGAACTCAGGTCCTCCTGGCTCTAGGGCTGGTGCTCTCTCCGCTGCATCCCCTGTTTCTCTCTCATTTAAGACTTGGTCTCACTTTCTTACCACTGCTGATCAGCATGAAAGCTCTTCAGGCAGCCTGCTGACCCTAAGCTCCCTGCTCCCAGGGGTTCACCATATAGGTGCCAGCTTCTCCCCTATTAGATTGTGAGCTCCTTGAGGGCAGGGACTGTCTTTTTCCTCCTTTTACATCCTTAGTGCTCAGCACAATGCCTGGCACATGATAGATGCTTAATAAAGACTGATCAATCAATTGACAGGTTTGGTGCAGACACTGATCAGTTTGGGCCCTGCTGCAGGTCAGAACTCCTGAGCTCGAGCAATCCACCAACCTTCTCTGCAAACAATCCACCGCTCCCCCAGGAGCAGGGATACAGGTGTGTATCACTATATCTAGCCATCTTCTCTCTTTCAAAAACATCATGCTACATGACTGGAAGAGATGGGACAGAGCCCCCACAGGAAGAAGCTACAGGATTTAAAGGAAGGAAATGAAACCCTCTAAAGGGAAATGGGTTCAATCCTGATGCTGGGGCTGATACAGAATCCGGCTCTTGGTGGTATAGGAGCCATTTATGGTCAAAGCAACAAAGGCGGTGTATTACCTGCCCCGCCCCCACCTTGTTTGCACAGATCCTGGCACATACGAGGTACTTAATAAATGTTTGTTGAATCGAATCGAATTACAAGGACAAGAACAGGTCAGAGCTCAGGTCTGGATGGTACAACAACCTCAAGCTCAGGGGATCCCTACTATAAACTCAGGAAATTCAGTAGTGCAGTTGACGACAGTGTGGTGGAAAGACCTACCGAGACCCGGGCTCGGATTCTGACTGGGAATCCTAGCATCTCAGGCAAACCACTTCCACTGCTTGGGCTTCAGTTTCCCTGGCTGTAACCATGTGGATTTGGACTAGGGTGATAACAAGAACTCTAAATACTTTGAGGGCCCTTTGAAAAGGACTATTTGAAGGTGGTAACAGTCTAAGACTGGGGCAGAGCCCAGACAAGGCATGTGTGTGTCCAGACCCAGGTCTGCAAATCCTTCCCGCCTTGTGGGGGGTATCTCACCAGAGGTCTGAGCCTTCACTATATGCAAATGGAGTTATGACAAAATAAATGCCTAGCTACATTGGAGAGGAGAATTTTCTGGCATTTAAAATGTGTTCTTATTTTTAAAAATATATATACCCATATATGTGTATGTATATATATGTACATATACATGTATCTGTGTCTTGAAAGTCCCACCAAGAAGTGGGGGGAAACTGAGCCCACAGTGCCCTGCTGGCTTTTCTGGGACTTTTGTTGGTGACCCAGGCAAGAAACCCAGAGAGATTAGATTCACAGTTTCTCTAGGGGCTGAGTTAGCAGCTAAGTGGCTCAGTAAATGAGCTCCAGTCCTGGGGTCAGGAGGATGGAGTTCAAATCCAGCCTCAGACACATTCTAGCTGTGTGACCCTAAGTAAGTCACTTAACCCTGTTTGCCACAGTTTGCTCATCTGTAAAATGAGCTGGAGAAGGAAACTGCAAACCACTCCTGTATCTTTGCCAAGAAAACCCCAAACGGGGTAAGAAAAGTCAGACATGAGACTAAAATGACAATTACAAACAGACTATCTCAAAAGGATAAAAATCTCAATCAACAAATTAACAAGCATTCTTCAGTGCCAAGCATGTGTGAGGCACTGGGGATACAAAGACCAAAACAAAAGTCTCCGCCCTCAAAGAAGCTTACATTCGATTGGAAGGGACGACATATATACAGATGTGTGTATACATACATACATACATACACACACAATACATACAAAATAAAGGCAATTTGGAAATGCGCTTGTGAAGGAGGCAGCACTCAAGCTGAGTTTTGAAGGGCCTGAGGGATTCCAAGAAGTAGGGAGTACATTATAGGCCTTGGGAAAAGCTGATTCAAAGGCTTGGAGATGGGGTGCCACACTGGAAAAAGCTGTGATAGGCTAAAAAGGTAGGTTGCAGACAGGTTGTGAAGGCTTTAAATGACAAATAAAGGAGTGTCTATTTGTTCCTAGAGGTAATAGGGAGCCACAGGGGTTTGAGGAGGGTGGTGACACAGTCAGATATTTTATTCAGGATAATCACCTTGGCAGATGTGTGGAGGATGAATAGGAGAGAGAGGAGACTTGAGGCTGACAGACTAATTAGGAGGCTGTTGCAATAATATAGGTGAGAGGTGATAAGGGTCAGAACCAGAATGGTGGCTCTGTAAGTGGAGAGAAGGGGGAAAATGACTGGATATGTGGGGAATGCAACCTTCCAGATATTCTCACTCCTTCCCTATCTTACACCCAATCCCAGAGCAAACAGGGTTCTGTGGCCTTTTCCTTCTTCTCACAACCTGCATACAACAAAGTTGGAATGTTGAACAGTCTTCTCCTGGGGGCAGATTTTAGGAACAGAGGCAGAGATCATGCAAATGGTCATTCTCCAAAAAGGTCAATGACAAAATGTTTATAGCAGCATCTTTTGGGGGTAACACAGAACTGGGGAACAAAAGTAGATGTCCATGGATTGGGCTGAATAAATTATGGCCCACGAAAGGAATGGAATATTACAGGGTCAAAAAGAAATGATGAACACAAAGAAACACTGAAAGACTTATATGAACTGAAACAATGAAATAAGCAGAACCAGGAAAACAATATATCAAATAACTACAACAATATCAATGGAAACAATAACATAACAGTAAAAACTGAGTGTTGTGGAGTTATAATACCCAATCTTGACCCCAAATAGAGATAAGACATTTTCCCTCCTAGCTTTGAAGAAGTGGGGGACAAGGTGTGAAGGATTCTGCAAATAAAATAATACTTTTTTGATGCATTGTTTAGTTTTGTGGACATTTTTCTTTCTCCTTTTCTTTATTCTAAAGGATGCCTCTCTGGGAGTGGGAGTGGAGGAAGGAATACAGTGGGAAATAAAAGATTATGTAAAAACAAAGGATATCGAGTATATATATTTTAAGAGCAAGGGGAAGGAGACGAAAGCAAAAGATTCTCCAGGAATGGAGGTAGAGCCACGACTAGCATTTTTCCTGCCTGGAATAAGCATCATTTTAAAAAAATTGCCCTCAAAGCAACGTTTAAAGGCAAAATGGGGTGGGGCAGTTAAGAACCCCAGAGCACTGATCCTCATGAGGCATTGGAGAATAAGTGGTGATTGGAACCACTTGGCACACAGTACCTTCCTATTTTCACTAATATTTCTTGTTACCTTGTTACCCAGGTGTCAATCTCAATTCATAGAATCTGAGATTTTACGACGGAACATATATGATATTGGTTTGGGTAGGGGGGGTACTCATTTTGAGCTTCGAAGAGTTAGGTGATTAACTAGTTAAATGTGGTCACAGTGAGGAACTTAGTGAGGATTTGAATCCAGATCCTCTGGTTCTCGAGCCTACGGCCCTTCGTTGTATCATACAGCATTATTTCTTCCAGTACTGGGGGAGTGGGTGTTGTCGGCCACCTCTAACTTTCAGCACACTGGGGGAGAGTGCTGATTGCCCGGCCCTAGTTATTCGTCTAGTTTGGGCGTTCCATTAAAATGTAAGCGGGGAGAGGGCAGGCATTCCTGTCCGCGTTCCCGGCGTCCTCCTAGCCCAGGAAAGAGTAGAAGCTTGTCGAAAAGCGGGACCCTTGAGTAGGTTCCCTGTGCCCCCCAGGGTTCTCTGGAGCTGTGTGTGTGTGTGTGTGGGGGGGTTAACACCCTAACCCCCCCACCCCCAAGCAGACTCCAGCCCCAGGTAGCCTCAGCCGCCCGGTCACAACTTTCTTCAAACCAAGCGAGGAAACCTCGCGGCTGGGGAGAGGGGCGGAGGAGGGGCCCAGGTGGGGGCGGAGCCTGGCGGGGCGGGGCGGGGCCAGTCTGAGTCTAGACCTCGAGGGAGCGTCGGCCCGTCAGTCCGGGAGCCAGAGGCTGAGCTCCAGCAGACGCCGAGCACAGGGGCTGAAGGCGGGCTTGGGTTGGGGATGCTACAAGTCCACATTCCTTCCGTGGGGCCGGAGGCAGCGGAGCCCGAGAGGAGCCTGGAGAAAGGCCACATGGTGAGTGCTCGGGCGGTGCTCCCTTCGGGAAACGGGTCCTGGAGGGGATCCCTGGGGGATTTCAAAGCGTCGGGGAGGCAGCGTTCGCTATCTTGGGACGGACGGAAACGTTGGCCCTGGGATGGGGGCGGGGGGCGTTGGCTCTAACGGGAAGGGGAGACCTGGCCGGGAGCTGGAGGGAGGCTCTCGAACTAGTTTCAACCCGAGTTTCTCTCTCTCTCTGCCTCGCGAGTCTGGGGACTTCATCCCCCTCCCATCTTTATCCTCGATGTTAATTGAGAGGCGGGGGTTGGGGGTCAAAAGGCAGATATTTGCCCCGCCCGCCACCCCCAGAGGGGTTAGCGGCACTTAGCCTAGTCCCAGCCGACTAGGGAGAGGGGAGATCTTCGCACCTTGTCATTGGTGAACTTGGCCCAGGAGGGCAGAGGGAGATTGCATCTGACTCCTTCACCCCCATACACTCCCCCATCCCCCGACCCCGTATCGACCTAGAATGCTGGGAGGGGGAGAGGAAGGAGAGGTGAGTGTCCTGTGTGAGCGTCCCCGGAGATTCCCTGGAGCAGGGGCAGTTCTGAAAGGGCCTTTGTGCAGGGCCGAGCTCAGCTGCTGAAATTGGCTTCTGGGAGAGGGTTGGAATCGGCTCCTCTCTTGACTGCTCTGGGGTAGGAGAAAGCAGTGGGGGCCCTCTAGTTCTACCTGGCCAGTCCCCTACAGTCTTAGCTGTGCCCCGAATACTACTATTTGCCCGGACTACTATTTGCCCTGCTGCTTCCGCCTCCCTTTAGGTGTTCAGAGTAGACGTCCTCTGCAACGGGAGGAGGCACACCATCCATCGGCGCTATAGCGAATTCCATGCCCTGCACAAGCAGGTGAGAAGTAGGTGGTGTCTGTTTGCTGGGACGTGGAGCGAGCTGAAATACATGGCAGACCCATTTCGGTTTTACCTAGGGCAAAAGCCCGCCCTCCACAGGGCTGCTACTCCAAGTTAACACATCTGAGATCCAGCTTTCCTTCAAATTACTGGTCCATCACGGGGTGAAGAAGGGAAGGGGGAGGGGGGAGCGATAACAATGGGAGTATTCCTGTGTGATGCTTAGTTAGGTATGCTGGGGTCTGTGGGTCTATGGAAAGATTGGGGTTTTTTAGGCTCTTCTCTACCTGACTTTCTGAGTACTCTCCCGGGGTACTTAGCTTAAGGTGATCTGAATTTACCACTCCCCTCTATTGGGATCTACCCAGAAGAGGCAAAGTATTGGAGAGGGTAGAGGTAAAGTGAGCAAACAGGAGCCAGAACTAGGTGGATGTTCTATTTGGAGACCCAGTTTTGGCAGGATCGGGAACTCTAAGCAAGTTTCTTATGGCTTTGGACAGATTAAGAAGTCTTGCAAAGTGCCTGATTTTCCCCCCAAACGTGTGCCTAACTGGAGGCCCAAGGTTCTGGAGCAGCGTCGACAAGGCTTAGAGGCCTATATCCAGGTGAGAAGAGCAGAACTGGGCTTTTTTCTAGAGACTAACTTCAGGTCTCAATAGGAAACCCTTTTTTTTTTTTTGAAGTATCTTTCACCACGGGGATGTCTGTCTGTTGTACTCATAGTTGTGATGTGTCGCCAGTCAGTAACACAGTATTGCATGGGGGTCGGCTAGGTGGCGCAGTGGATAAAGCACAGGCCCTGGATTCAGGAGTTCCTGAGTTCAAATCTGGCCTCAGACACTTGATACTTATTGGCTGTGTGACCCTGGGCAAGTCACTTAACCTCCATTGCACTGCAAAAAAAAAAAAAAACCCCAAAAACACCTGCAACCCATTCCTTCTTCATTTCTTGAGATTCCAGGTTTCCTTCTTGACTCATTTCAAGTACCTCCTTCTACATGAAGTTTTCCTTGGTTATAGGTGCCCTCACACAACCACTTTGTTTCTTAAAAAAAAAAAAAATTATGGGGACCAGCTAGGTGGTACAGTGGATAAAGCACCGGTCCTGGATTCAGGAGGACCTGAGTTCAAATGTGGCCTCAGACACTTGACACTTACTAGCTGTGTGACCCTGGGCAAGTCACTTAACCCCCATTGCCCTGCCCCCCAAAAACATTATGTATATACTTATGTCTCTCATTAGAATGTAAGTTCCTTCAGGGCAGGGATTATTTCCTTCTTGTTTTAGCTCCAGTGCTTCTCACTTGTACCCTGCTGCACATTGTAAGTAAATAAAAGTTTGTTGATTGTGTCCCCCAGGGTGTCCTGTATCTTAATCAGGAAGTCCCCAAGGAGGTGCTGGAATTCCTGAAACTTCGACATTTCCCTTCAGACCCTAAGGCCAGCAGCATGGAGTGAGTAGATACTACTGGGAGCTTAAGGGTGGGGGTTGCAAAGGGCCCTCTGGTATGTCTTCAGCTAGTACCCTAAGGACATCAGTGGAGATCTGGGCCCAAGAAGGCAGGTAAAAGCTGGCCTTTGGGGGCCAGGCCAAATCTGTATCCATCTTTTTGTGTGGTTTTTGCTACCCTCCCACCTCGAACACTGACCTGCTGATCATCTTACTATCGCATAACTGATAACCCCAATCCTATTGGTATTTTTCCACATGAACACTTAGCCTTAAAACTTCCTTCCATTCCCCCTTAAGCTAGCCAGCAGTTTAACTAGTAAATAAGTTGGTTTTACTTAGAACCATGGGTTCCCCAGAGGTCGCCCACTGTCCCAGTTGTCTCTACCCCCATCCTCAGACTCCCCTCCCTGGGGATCTGTTGGGGCTTTCCTTGGTTCAGGGCATGACTGCAGTCATTGATGTGCCTCCTCCCTTCGGCTCACTGGGTGAGTTCCTGCCCCGCAACAGTAGGCAAGCTGAAGAGCTCAACTGAGTCCTTACTCTTTTGTCCTCCTTCCTTGGCCAGGGGCTCAGGTCTCACTGAGGTGCCTGCTGCCCCCTTGTGGTCACATACTTCAATGTGGGCATTCCCTCTGATGGTAAAGACAGAAACCTCTACTTTGCCTATTTAAAGGCATCGGGATTGAAGGGACCTTCCTTAGTTCAAGACCCAAAGAGAAGAAAAGTGACATAGCTGGGGACTTTAGAGCCAACAATTTTCCCCCTGTACCATACTGGCTCTTGTGCAATTCTGTGTATTTTCCCATAAATTCTCCAGAGTGACTATATAAGAATGCAGAGTCCTTAAGAGTCTCTTTGGTGGCCTGGATTCCTAGGTTCTATTCCACTCCCATGTTTCTTGGTGGTCAGCTTTCCATTCAAAGCATCCTAACTCAGGGCAGCTAGGTGGCGCAGAGGATAAAGCACCAGCCCTGGATTCAGGAGGACCTGAGTTCAAATCTGGCCTCAAACACTTGACACTTACTAGCTATGTGACTCCAGGAAAGTCACTTAACCCTCATTGCCCTGCAAAAAAACCCAAATAAACAAAAAGCATCTTAGCTCCCAGGCACAACTGGGGACTTTGAAGAAGTAGTTAGCTCTGACCAACCTCTTTTCTCTCTAGTGTTCAGCTACCCCACAGGCCGGTCCTGAACTTCCACAGGGATCCATACCTTCCAAGCCCTTCTCTAGGTAAGTTACATCAAGCGCTATGAAGACGGTAGTGATTCTGGAGCCTGTACTGTCAGTTTGTATAGGCACCAAGCAGGCATGGGGGGCATCCCGGGCCTCCTGTAGTACCATTTGGCCCAACAGTTGACCCAACCGGAGGAAGTTCTGGCAGCACCAAGCACAGCCCCTAGAACCAAGCTCATCTTAAACAGGCTCCTGATTCCTGTTCTTAGGCTGTCCCAATTCCTACCAGAGAGCAAATGGCGGAGCATCATCATTAAGGAGATCGACTGACTTGGCGTTCCTTTGAAGCTCCCCCACCTGGCCTGGCACACTGCTGCTTGGTTTCCATGAACAGGAGCCTGGCTGGTGCTCAGGAAGTACAAGGAGAGCGAGTAAAGATGGCTGTAGGCTCCTGTTTGGGGTCTGTTCTTCACTCCCACCCAGGAAGTGGGAAGAGGGCTAGTTTAGGGGTCAGAAGACAGGTAGTTAAGTCTGACTCTGACTTCCTTCCCCCGGGCCCTGTGAGTCTTATGCTCACCCTTGTAATCAAGGCTAACAAAAGCACTTTGCTCAGGAAGGATGGTGTGAGGACAACATGGGGGTGCAGTGTAAGCAGTTACACCATGGAACTAGTAGCCAGCATCTTTGGTCCCTTCCACTTGGCCTCCATTTTTTTCCCCTTTCAGAGCCAATCCCCAACATGGTGGTGAGTGGTGTGTTGCAGGGGCTCTACAGCTGCCCCACCGTGGCCCAACCAAAGGACCCCTATTTCATACCACCCCTACTACAGCCAGGGCCGTGAAGGGAACAGAACCTCCCCACCAGCTGTGCTGTCAACTGAACCGCTCTTCCCTGCAGCACCCTGACCCTTGGCCAAGGAGACCACAGGTTCAAAGCTCATCTCTTCGGAAAGGACACAATTTTTACTAAGGTGAAGCTAGGCAGGCCCCTGTTATCCCTTCTCTTCTCCAGTTGTGATCCTGATTGGTGGGAGAGTACTGAAGGACTTTCCCCTGTGAGACAGGAAGAACACGGAATAAAAGGAGAGTCTCTCTTAGGGATGAGCCCAAAGGAAACAAAGAACGGGCTGTTTATATTGGAGAAAAGGAATCACAGTGAGGCAAAGCAAGGGCTTAGGCATTATACAGGTGAGAGGCCCGAGGTGAAAATGAGGCTGGATGCTGAGCAGTGAAGCAGAAGCGCCACCTTCTGGAAGGGCAGTTGACAGACCGGGTAAGGGGCAGAGTAAGGAGTAGCATGGCTCCCCAGCGGCCACTAGCCCAGGGCAGGAATAGGTCTCAGTCCTGCTTCCAAAGGAGTCCAGAGGAGGGGACGAGAGAGGACAAAGCAAGGTACCTAGTTCTACAGGAAATAAGCCCTGCTCTTCTTGGGGGAAGGGGGATGGTCTAGGCTGGGCCAAGCTTAGATGCTTATGATGGGCAAGGGATGAACCCAGCCCACTCACTTTCTATAAAAAAAGTTCTCTTCTTTATTGGCATATGTTTCTTTACAAAACTGGGCCTGGAGGGGCTGTGGAATGTGAGGATGGATTCTGGGTCAGCTCCGTCAGATGTCAGCACCACTGGCTGTGCCAGGAGCCCAGGGCTGGATCAGATACCAGACCAGGCTTCAGTCCCCAGAAAGGGGAGTGCTTCCTGCACAGCCTCTATATGTAGCAGGGGTCCAGGAGACCCTACTCCTTGGCAATGGCGAAAGGCTTCTCCACTTCAATTGTGCCACAGTCAGCTATTGTCACATCCTTCAGGGGCTTGTCCCGCCCATCTGTCTTGGTGTTTTCCACCTTTCGGACCACATCCTGATAAGAACAGAGAGGGTCGGGATTAGTGCCATCAAATACAGTCTCACCTAATCTGGAGAAGTGGCTGAGCTTTTGGCCAAAGGGTCAAGTGAGAACAAAGATGTTGCAGCTTGAAACCAAGACTTTCCATTATCCTGCTACCAAGCTCTGGTGACTCATGCAGCACACCCCTACTGGGTACCCCTTTATCATACCACATTTCTAGCCAAAGGAGGAGGTAGTACACTTTGGTACAAAGAGCAAGGATCTGTTCTTACTTAACCATTCCCTAAGGCTCACTTAGAGCCTGGCAGAGGTTGCAGGCCTTGGGGTTAAAGCACAGGCTAACAGAAGTGATAAGTGAGTCACTACCAAGGGTGACAGCTCCCTTTTCACACAGTAAATTCAGTGACTCCAAGGCTACATGGCTCTAGTGGTGGAGGAGGCTAGTGTAACCTTCCCCTAGTCCCACCTGGGCAGATTCACTCTGCCTTCTCCCACTCATAGTCTCTCTCTCTCTTTTTTTTTTTTAGTGAGGCAATTGGGGTTAAGTGACTTGCCCAGGGTCACACAGCTAGTAAGTGTTAAGTGTCGGAGGCTGGATTTGAACTCAGGCACTCCTGACTCCAGGGCCGGTGCTTTATCACAGTCTCTTTAGAGTAACAAGCATAGAGCACTCAGCCAGTCAGGATCTCTACAGGGCCGAGGATGACCATGTTGGGGTTTATCCAGAGATAATGAATGAGGAGACGGAGCCCCATGTGTCCGACCCCCACCACTTACCATTCCTTCTAGAACTTTGCCAAACACCACATGTTTGCCATCCAGCCATGGCGTCTTGACAGTGGTAATGAAGAATTGTGAGCCATTGGTATCCTTGCCAGCATTGGCCATGCTCACCCAGCCTGGCCCATAGTGCTTCAGCTTAAAGTTCTCATCAGGGAAGCGATCGCCATAGATGCTCTTTCCTACAAATTAAAGAATTGCCTGGGTTAGAGTGGAAATCATTTAGGAACACCTCAAGTGAGCTTGAGAAGAAAGAATCAGGACGGAAAAGTAGTTCCTTTCCCTGAAACTACTGTCATATCTCACTGATGAGCAAAATCCAGTTCTAGTTACTAAAAAACAAATGATAAAATGTTTATGGAAATATGCAAGCTGCAGCTAAGCTGTTAAGGAAGGAAAGAAAGGGGACAGAGATGGTAGAAAAGCTGTGGAATGAAATCAGGAGCAAGAAAATGCTTAAGAGAAGAATTTGTGCAAACTATTACCTTCCTGATACTTCAACACGGCAGTGCAAAGATGGGGAGAGAAAGAGTTTGGTAGAAAGTAAAACAGACCAAGACTGATAAGTCTTTACCTGTTCAGCTGCTGGAAGGTTAGGGAGAGAACACAACAAAACATCTCACACTAAGATTTAAAACAAAAGTATTTTTTCTTGTTAGGGAAGGGGGTGGGGAAAACGAGAAAAGATGTTTTCTTACTTTGGCATTGAACGCCCGTAGGACTGAACAGTGATCCCTGACAAATGGAGTTTTATTGTACAAATGATGTTTCTTCCTGGCCCCCAAACTTCCCAACCAGTTTGTAGAGAACATCAACTAGTACATATATATCTCAAGCTAATTGTTCTAGTTCCCCTAGTGGGTCTTGGCTCTTGTACTGTTCCCTTTCCCTTTACTTCCTGTCTTTAAAAAAACCAAATAAACCAGTGGTTCTTTTCTTTACATACAGAATTTCCCTTACTGAAGGCTGTAAGAAGGTTCCTGTTGAATGGAGAATGGCTTAACATATGGTAGCATATGAAAAATCACTGCTACTGAGCTCCAGTTCAAAAGGCTGCCTTCTGGCTTTCCCTCGGTCAGTAATGATCCTTCCCCACAGCAGTCGGCCTGTACTTCTCATATACCTGCCATGGGTCTTTGTGTACTCCAGTTGCAATATTGCTGTACTATATTATGAGCTTCATTGTCAATTTTCATCTCACACATCAGTAAAATGCCAAGTAGGGAGCACTGAAGTGCTCAATAGATGTTTGTCTTAGTTGAGCCACACTTTCATTCCCGACCTCTCAAGCTCCCATTTTTGCATTTTAAAGTGCCCAGTAAAGATCTGGAGCTTCCACACTCAACATGCTTCGGACTCTCCAAATTGTGCTATCTTCAACTGCCCAATTTCTGTGACTGGTTATCACCGTTTACCCAAGTCTCAAACCTTCAAGATTATCCTTGTTCCCATCTTCGCTTTTGACCTGACATCATAATATCGATCCAGACCCTTTAAACTTTATCACTCAAGCTTCAGAACAATACTTTGAGGAGGGTAATAGATCTTTATTTTACAGATGAAGAAGCTGAGTCAGAGATTAAGTGATTTAGGGTCAAACACCTGTTAACATCAGAGGTGACATTTAATCTATATGTTCACAAAGATTTGTCACTTATTCTGCAATGCTTTTGAAAGCTATTTTTCCTTTTTCATTCCCAATACTACCACACAAGTTCAAACCCTACCAATACTTTTATCTGCTATTTAAAAAAAAACTTTTTTTGGCAGGGCAATGAGGGATAAGTGACTTGCCCAAGGTCACACAGTAAGTGTCAAGTGTCTGAGGCCGGATTTGAACTCGGGTCCTCCTGAATCCAGGGCCAGTGCTTTATCCACTGCACCACCTAGCTGCCTCCCTACCAATACTTTTATACCTGTAACAGTAGTCACTTCCTAACTAATTTCCAAAATCCAGTCTCTTATTCCTTCCAGTTTTATCCACATGCTAGTAGAGTAATCATCCTAAAACACAACTTTGATTATGTCAGCTGCCTGGTTAAAACACTGTTTATTGAATAAAATCCAATCTAAGAAACAGGCTCTGTAATCAGACTCAGGATACTTCTGGCTACTTCTCAAGGGTAACGCCATTCTTCCAGTCACCTAAATGATAATCTCCACATCATCTTTTCACCCATCCTACATATCAATCAGTTGCCAAATCTATCTGGATCTGTGTCTTTCTCCTTGTAGTCACTATCCAAGCCCAAGCCCTCATCGTCTTTTGCCTCAATTACTGCAACAGCCTCTTATCTGGTCTCTCTGTACCAAGTCTCTCCCTACTTCATCTTCTACATTGTCATGAAAGTGATTTTCCAAAAGTACAGATCTAACTGTGATAGCCTTAGCTCTTCTCAGCAATACAATGATCCAAGGCAATGCCAAAAGACTCATAATGGAAAATGCTCTTCACATCCAGACAGAGAACTATGGAATCTGAATGTAGATCAAAGCACACTATTTTCACTTTTTTTGGGTTGTTTGTTTCTTCTTTCTTGTGGTTTTTCCCTTTTGTTCTGATTCTTCTCTCACCCCAAAGGGTTTTAAATGCCAAAAAGAAAAGTTTGAATTTAATTCTGGGGTAATAGGGAACCACTGGCATTTCTTAAGCAAAGGTTGTACCTGCTAAGATGTGTGCCTTAGGAATGTGACTTTCACAACTTTGTGAAATCTAAAGGGAAGAAGCGAGTGATTTCAAACAAGAAGACTAATTATTGGACTATTTCAATAGTCCAGATCAGAAATGAGGGCCTAAACTAGACTGGTGGGTATTTGAAATGAGAGAGGGAAAAGGATTCAAGAGATTTTGTAAAACTAACAAGGCTTGACATTAGACAAACTTCTCTAATGATGATCAAGTAAAAAAACAAACAAAACCCCCAAAACAAAATACCCTCAAAGTACAGATTTTACCATGTTATCCCCTTATTCAAACCCCAGAGGCTCTCTATTTGTAGAATCAAATATAGACTCTTCTGACACTCAGGACTCTTCCCAAACTGGCTCCTTCCTACCCTTCCAATCATATACATTATTCCCCTCCACACACACTATGGTCCAACCATACTTTCCTAGTTGCTGCTCCCCATCCCTTGCCCAAAGGTGGTGTGTATATCACATGCCCCCTCAACCCCACCTCCCTCCAAAATGAAAGCTGCTTGAAGGCAGGTACAATTTCATTTCTGCCTTTGTCCTCCAATGGCAAATACAGTACCTAGCACATAGTAGGCTCTTAATAAATGCCTGCTGATGTTTATCTCCCACTACACGAATCCTTCTATCTAGCCAAACTGGTCTCACTTCCCAATCACTGTTTTTATTGCTTCTGTATTTTTGCTTATGCCATTTAGGACCCCTTCCTCACCCTTTCCCCCCAATTAGTCTCAAGTTCTATTGTCTCTAACCACCAGTTTTTGAGTAATTTCCCCACATCTACTGTGAATAAAAATAATTCATTTATCAATCTCATACTGCCTTGTGATGGTTCTTCTACTGTTTTCTGCAACTACAAAAATATCTAAGTTAATTTTTCATTTGGATGTCAATCTTTCCAATTAGATTGTAAGTTCCTTGAAATAAGGACCATTTTAAAGGCCCAAAAGAGCCTAGCACATTGCACTGTCCCTAGGAGATGCTCAATAAATGTGATTATTATTTTTTCTGGGGTGAGAAGTCTTTGAAAGGGGAGAGATCTCACATTATATGTAAAATATCTTTTTGGAAACAGACTTTTTCCAAATGTATCAAGGATTAAAAAAGGTTGGGAAAGAGTTAAGTTTCAAAGATTAGGCTGTGAGACTGTCAAATATAGAAATAATCCCCAATCACAGCAAGATGTGACAGAATTCCAGTGTGTGAATGCTGAGGTACCCCATGATATGGAACTTGTTGAAATCCTGCTTGTTTTTTTACTTGAAATCCATCCGATATGCTGGAAGCAGCTAATTAGCAAGATGCTCGCTATAAGACCTAGGTCAGCATTTCTGCTGCCTGTGAGAGAGATTCATGCCATTTCCCCCTATCCTTTCTAGATTCCTGCAGGATAAAAAAAGCACTGCTGGCCCTGGCAGAGGCAAATGTATATCTATGACGAATTGGGGAAAGAAGATACATAGCCTCTTTCACAAAGAAGCCAACTGAAAGTTCAGGTTAGACATTACCTCCTGTGCCATCACCCCGGGTGAAGTCTCCACCTTGAATCATGAAGTCCTTGATCACACGATGAAATCTGCTACCCTTGAAGCCAAATCCTTTCTGGGGAAAAAAAAGGATATAGAAGTAAGGGATCTAAAGAGACAATACAGCCACAAACCGAGTAGATGGGAGAAGCCCCTTACAAGGTAATCCCAACCCTACTGTTACCACATGCTATGCTTAGGAGCAAGCAGGTTCAGTGCTGTCAGGAAAAGCTATTAAGGGTCCAAGATAGACTCTTTTGCCACTGCCACTGCTTAGAAAGACCAGGTTTCTTCCTGGACATTGCTGGGGAAGTTGTAGTCTTTCATTTACATCATCCCCTCTTGTTATGATGAAAGCCAGGTAGGCAAATAAACAATGAACAAATAAGGTCTTTTGTTACCTTCTGGCCCACAGATAGGGTGTTAGAATGAACTTTAAAAATTGGGGGGGGGGGGGGGCGGCGGCACATATCTAGGTGGTGCAGTGGATAAAGTACTGGCCCTGGATTCAGGAGGACCTGAGTTCAAATCTGGCCTCAGACACTTGATACTTAATAGCTATGTGACCCTGGGCAAATCACTTAACCCTCACTGCCCCAAAAAATAAATCAATCAATAAAAAAAAAGTGTCACTAGCTTTCCTTTTTTTTTTTTTGTGAGGCAATTGGGGTTAAGTGACTTGCCCAGGGTCACACAGCCAGTAAATGTTAAGTGTCTGAGGCTGGATTTGAACTCGGGTCCTCCTGAATCCAGGGCCCGTGCTCTATCCACTGTACCATCTGGCTGCCCCACACTAGCTTTCCTGCAGCTTGGAAAACTTAGGCCCATCACTCTCCTGGGATCAAGTCCCTGCCACTTACCTCTCCTGTGGCCAAAGCCACGAAATTGTCCACTGTCTTTGGAGTTGTCTTCCCAAAAAGACCGATGACAACTCGGCCTACATCTTCATCACCAATTCGTAGATCAAAATATACCTGAAATAGACAAATTATTATAAGCCCTTTCAGTATTCCCCCCCCCCGCCCCCCCCAATATTCCTTCCTTGAGCTTTGAAGCAGGGTTCTAGGTAGAGAAGGGAAGGTGTGCCCAGTGGTTACTAAGGTAAGTGAAAAAGAATACTGTCTTGACTCTTATTTGCTTCTCCAGGTCAGGGCCAAGTCATTCTACCCCAGTAGTTCTCAAGTAAGATTGAAGACCAGGAGGGATCCTTGAGACCCTTTCAGGGGATCTTCAAGACTAAAACTATTTTCTAAACAATACAAGGCCTTTATTTCCTGTTAAAATCCTTTTCCTTTTTCCAACCACCTATCTGTGGGAGGCCAGATTTTCTTCATGTATTTTAACACAAACAACATATCGCAACAGACTGAATGCAGAAGCAGATAAAACATTATTTATGTGAACATGTAATGGGTTTATTATCATTTTAAATGCCTTAACATTTACCAGTTTTAATTTTGAATACTGTAAACACTGACAGATATAACCCATTAAAAAAATCTCTGGGGATCTTCAATAATTTTTGAAGGTATAAAATAGGTCTTGAGACCAAAAAAGTTTGGGAATTGCTGCTCTACGGTAAGGAAGGGATAGGCTGCCACAAACCCCCATAAGAGCTCAAAAGCACCTTCAAACCATGCTTGTATAGACCTCTTGAATTTAAAACGTCTACTCTTACCTGCTAGCTTGGGAGTTATGTATGAAAAGGCAAGTTAGAAATTGTAAGGTAGGGAACGGGGCGGGGGCAAAAACCACCGCAAATCCCTTAAGCAATTTTCTCCAAGCATTGATAATGAACAAGGTCAATATCATAAACTGGTCCTATTTCGGTTCAAACCTGGGGTCACGGACTTTGACTGATTCAGCCATTTAATGGTACGCGGGTTCCAGTTCATCCCTGGTTGCATGGACCCCACGATCAGCGGTCTGGGTCCAGACACGCCAGGGGGGGCCTCTGGGGGAGGCCGATCTACTCTCAAACTGGCCCCCGAAAGCCCAGGTTCGGGGGCCGCGTTTCTACGGGACGCTTCTGCTCGCACATGCCCCGGAGGCTCCCTCCCTGGCCTCCCCTAAGACGCCCCCCCGGCCCCGCCGCCGCCCCTCCCCCCCTCGCCCATCCGGGCTTGGAACGCGGGCATCCACCACGAGGGCCCCGGCCTCCGACCGCCCGGTCTCAGGTCGCGAGAGAGGCGGAACTCCGGAGGCCGGGCGTGGGCGCGCGGCCTCCCCGTCTGGCTCAGACCTTGGCGGTGACTTTGGGCCCCTTCTTCTTCTCGTCGGCCGCGGAGAATCCCGGCAAGAGCAAGAAGAGCACCGAGCCCAAGACGAAGGCGGCCACAACGAGCAGCTTCATGTTCCGCTCCGTCAGACGCAGCATCAAACCTGCGGGCGCGGCCGCGGCCTGGGGAACGCCGAGGCAGGAAGCGGGCGGGGCAGGGACCACCCGGCCACCACCACAATCCACAGGAAATGGGGGCGACGGGGTTTTCACTCCGGGCTCCGAGGACCACAGACACACGATTTCCCCCCCTTGGCCGGCGCCAGATAGAGAATCCCTCCGGGGGGCGGAGCCCAAGCTCTGGAAGCCCGCACCGGAGCGGACGCGGTCTCTTAGGTGGCTGCCACGTTCTCACCAGATCATTGGGCTCCGCGGCTGGCCAACCCTGACGACTCTCTACTGCTACTCGCCAATAGGAAAAATAACTGGGCCGGGAGGGGCCGAGAGGAGATAAAGAGACGCAGTGATTGGACCACGCCTCAGCACAAAGGGAGCCTCCTAGGCCGGCGGGGACCCCTCCCTCTTTGCCTAGGCCCCCTGTCACCCTAGGTTTCAGGCTTGGGATATGCGGCTAGGTAGGCAGGCACAGTACTTATTGGGCGATCGGGGCCCGGAGGATGAAAAAGCATTTCTTGAGTTGCGTATACAAAGTAGCAACTCTATTACCAACTTGGGCTTTGCTACCACGCCACCAATGAGCTCCGCGCAATTTGCCCTGCTGGCTTTCCCTTCCAACATCAGATAATGTCCTTAGAAGGCGTAGCCTGTCGTGATGGATGATTGGTCAGTTAAGAGTTCATTTGACTCTTCTCTAGAAAATAGTTTAGAGATAGGCGATGGGATTCCTCCCTATTCCCCAGGCTCATTCACCTTTGTTCGCTCGTCTCCCTATTTAGAATGCTCTATCCCATCTCCTTCGCCTTCCATACCCTACTAATCCTCCAAGGCACAGCTTGAATGTGCATCTCTCTCAGAGGGGTTTCAAATCCAAATCCTTTAACGGTAAATTCAACATTCGTTCCACTAGATTCTAAATTCTTCCCGGATGTTTTGTTCAAGAATGATATTCTGGGGAGCAGGATGACCAACAAATTCCAGCTCCCTGAAGGGTACCATGAATTTGAAGGTGACAGTCTGTTGCAAATTTCTGTATATATGATTACTTCTAGACTGGAGAAAATGGAAAAAGTAAACAATAGCCTCCAGGATTTGAGGTTGACTTAGAGTGTTGAGCATATGATGCTTTACATTTTTTTTTTTTTTGGTGAGGCAATTGGGGTTAAGTGACTTGCCCAGGGTCACACAGCTAGTAAGTGTTAAGTGTCTGAGGCTGGATTTGAACTCAGGTCCTCCTGAATCTAGGGCTGGTGCTCTATCCACTGCACCACCTAGCTGCCCCTACATTTTTAAAAAATGTTTAAATGAGACCAGACAAGATTGCCTTGATAAATTTATGATCAATTTAACAGGGCAGCTGGCTAGCAGGTACTCTCCTGTCTACAAATGTTCAGAGGAAGCCACAGAACTGGAAATCTATGACACCTGAATGAAAAATCAAAACGTCTTCTAAATGATCATGTGGATGGCTTCAAGATGACTGGTCTGACCTTCATACAGCATTCACAGGAGACTAGTCCATTATTCTTTCCCTTTTTTAGGGACAGAACTCCCACCAGATATCCACTTTTTTCATAGGCTTTCGTGCTCTAATTTTATGGGTTTTGTTTTGTTTTTGTTTTTTTTTGCTGGGCAATGAGGGTTAAATGATTTGCCCAGGTTCACACAGCTAGTGTCATGTGTCTGAGGCTGGATTTGAACTCAGGTCCTCCTGAATCCAGGGCTGGTGCTTTATCCACTGCGCCACCTAGCTGCCCCCTTAATTTCATGTTTAGTGTGTTGTTTTTACCATCTCAATTGACCGATAAACTCATTTGTGGTAGATGCCTTCTCTTGTACTCCAACTTCCAATCCAATAGCACAGTACAGTACTCCTTGAAGGCAAGGGCTTTTTCCTTTCATGTCTCCCCATCTATCACCACTAACAAGCCCACGGTGCTTTGCACTTAAATAGGTGCTTTTCCAGAAGTGCTGAATTGAATTGTTGCTGACTGACCAACCTTATATGTAAGGGTATTTTTTAAAAACTGTAGGGCATTTAGCATGGTCATGGGTGAGAAAATATGCACACTTGCCTTAAAGATTACTTCAATCTTCAATTGTTGAGGATCTGTATACTTCTATATGCCCTGTTAAGATTTGGACTCACTCCTATACTGTAGCTGAACTAATGTAGCTAAATTTTCAGGGCCCTGAAAAGCGCAACTTAGTTTCCTACACTATTAACCCCGAGTTACAAAGCAAACACAGAGTTCAATGGTCCTCTCCTCTACTTGGTTCATACTAGATTCAATTTGTGCAGAGCCTCTTGCATAAAGGACAATTTTAATATTCTCCAACCCACCCAATGGACTTCATCTCCACCTTAGAAAACTCCCAATCAGTGCAGCTGCCACTTACAAACCCTGACTTTTGGTTCTTCCCCATCCTTCCCTCCAAGTCTAGTGATTTTACACTAATAAAGATTACTAAAGAAAGAGATCTGAAACTCATCATGTGATATAGCCCAACCAGGGGTAAGCATAAGATAGGAGAGGACAAGGCTTCACCCAAAAGGAATGAAAATACTAATGCCACAGTCTCAGTAGCACCAGGGTGAATAGATGAGTGGAGAACCTAAATCACACCAAGGCTGGTCCTGACTTGAGTATTAGCTCCTAGAAATGTGACAGGGGAAAAAAAAAGGAAGAAATAAAAAAAACTAAATAGGACCAGCCTGAAAGGTAAGACATTTTATTTTACATACAAAAAGGGTGCAAACTGAGTCCCTTCCCCTCCCAAAAGTGGGGAAGAGGTGTACTTTAAGATCACATTTGTGTTTCTCCTGCTGCCCTAGGAAACGGGCAATTCAGAGACAAAGATAACAGGACCCATGTTCTCCAAAGAAATCGACTCCCCCCCAGGAGGAGCTTTTCCCAGTGGTATATAAGCCCTTATCCCGGTAGAACCATTTCAAATACACTTTTAAATTGACATTCATGTTAAAAAATACAAGTTTCATTTTCACAGCTGAGCTTTGAGACCAGTGCCAGGGTTTTATGAATAAAATATTGCATTACATATTTAAAATAAAAGATAAAAAACTCAAAAGGCATTTAACAAGAATCAGACACATCCACGCAATATCAATTTTAAAAATGATTTCCACAGCTGATTTATACATTTTACAGTAAAAAAAAAAAGTTGCAATCGATATCCCCAACATCCCCTCTTGAAAGTACAAGGGCAAAGGTTAAAGAAATAGACAAAATAATAATATAATAAATTATAGCTTGCAATATATCCAGTGGGAATTTGTGACTTAATATTATTTTCCATTGAGGGTTAGAATATTTTTTGGTATCATCTACATACTTTCTACTGTTACTCTTCTTTCTGTTCGACAAATGACAATCTTTACCAGGATCGGCACGCTGCACTCATCTGTCATCTGTTTTCTTCCAAGAATACTCAGGAACACAGTTTAGAGCAGCTTGAGCTTTAAGTAGGCAGGGTTAGGAAATACATACATACATACGTACACATGTTGGTATATAATTCCACTCCCTACCCCCCAAGAAATGGCTCATTTTCCTGAGACATTCCTAACAGACCGAAAAACCTTTTAAAGGCTTTCTGTGCAAGAGATGACCCAGGATTTGGTCTAGAGCTCAAGAAGAGGAACACTGAAAAAAAAAAAAAAGTCACGTGCACAATGGTGGGGTGGGGAAGAAGAAAGCTGACTGTCAAGATCACCACATTCCCGGTATTCAATAGTAGCAGGGTGATTACAGACCACCCCCATATACTACCAGGGACACCTCTCTAATGTGATACCTTGCAGACACTGATGGCATCAGAAATTTTACTGGAGTGAAAGAAAAAGACATCTTGAGATTAACTGAGGTTTCTTTATAATAATGAGTTTGGTAAATCAAACTAGAAATACATGAAATACACATTCACTTTTTCCTCCACAGGCTGATCTATACACAAATACTGGAGTGGATTTCCTGGTTGATCTGGGGAAATATGCCTTCCACTGTCTATACTAGGTGGAATTTAAATCTAACTACTGTTTTGAGTACAATGGAGAAACCCGTTCTTTTGCACTCAGTTACCTGGAAATGGAGTTAAGGAAAACATACCAACGTTTTAAGACTGCTTAATTAGTCAAGTACATTGAAATTCCTACTTTGTGGTTAAACACTGCTCAAAACTTCAAGTACCCTCAAAAGGGACACATCTTCCTTTCCTTTAAAAAATACAAAAGCAAAAATAAAGTAAAACCAAAATAATCACACTTCAGATTCCAAACTGATCCTTCGTGGTGAAGACCCTAGGAGTTGGGGCTAAGCCATCCATAAGGCTTGTGTGCAGGTTGACTGGGCCCTGGTTTGTCTGTGGAAAAGCAGCTTTCTTCAAGGCAGTGCCTTTGTTTTTAAAGCACACACTGATGACAGAAAGGGAGACCAATCAATCATTCTGACTCTCTGGACTCCTAGGCTTGGTCATATTCACCTTGAATATGAAATATAACCCTTAGGGGTCTGATAGTAGTAGTAGCAGCAACCCAGGAGAGGGGCAGTGTTGGCCTTGGTGGATTCTAACTGCTTCACAAAGGCTGCATTGCATGCTCTAAACCCAGGGAACCCTGGCCCATCTCCTGCTCTGACATTTGATACTAGTCAGGCTGGCTAACCTGGTATGGAAAACTGGCTTAAATGCAGGAAAAGGAGAGGCCTAGAAAAAGTGGCTAGGGGTAGTGGGAGGAGAGGAACAAAGGAGGTCTTGAGTGTGTGCATGCCTTGGCATAGAGGTACACGGGGGGGGGTGTGGGGTGTGGGGGAAGACATGTTCCTCTTGGGAGATACTCTGTTGGAAGCAGTGCTTTTAAGAAATGCATGCCATGCTCACTGGGTGAGGAGGAGGGGTTATGTCTTACATTAAAAAAAAAAATTAAGGCTGTGATCCTTAGTAACCACTTTTAAGTAATGTTCCAAGTGCTGCATATTCTTGGTGTTAAAAAGCAGTTACTAACACTGAGAATCAACACTGAATGAGCATTATATGTACTTTTCCATTTAGCTATATTGGAAGCTGCTTTAAAAGGAGATACCTTTTCTGGCTAATGGGCAGCAGATGCTTTAACGCGTTTTCAAGTATACTGAGAATAAATAAGCAATCGCTACTCACATGCTGGAATCCTCCCGATAATGGCTGTCTACTGAAGCTGTTGTTTTACCTGCCCCTGCATTAGTCAGCTCTCCATGTGAGCCTACAGCAGGCACTGTTCTCTTTGACCGCCCCCACCCCAGCATACATACTCTCCCACAAAGAGCAGCCAGATAATGTTCCCTGAAGCCATCACAAAAGCAAGCTGACTGCTAGAGGGAGAAGCTGCTTGGTCTCCTGGGCCCCTAGTGTGGGGATCTCACCTCTTCTGGCACTCTGAAATAAGAAATCTCCCTGGTATGTGGGAAGCCCCAGAGCAGAACTGGGACAGGACCGGTGGTGATGGAATGATTCTTTTATGCTTAGGTTGCAGTTAGTTCCTAACTGCTCTGCTAACACGAGGAGAATGCTCTAAACTTGGCCCGAACAATGATGTAAGGCCATTTACCTGGTTCAGAGAGAACAGGTGAAGCCCCCTTGGGGTCAAAAGGTCTAGCTGGGGAGTTAAGGATTAGGAAAGGTGATGATGGAATCCCAGTACGACCTCCATTGATTTCAGATGCAACTAACACCAATCTGCATATACTTAGGTGAGTTTCAGAACTGTATTATAGGGTTAGCAGAAATCAATAAAGGGAGTTTCTGAAACTTAAAAGTTCTATCAGGAACGAATGTTTTTTGGTCAATCCCTGATGGCCAGAGAACAATTCAAATGACTTATTTAGAATCTGACTGACTGCAGTCTGGAATTAGATTAAAATCTTCACTGCAGACGGTTCTGGAATTTCACACTTTAAGAATTGTCTTTCTAGAGGCCGAATTGGTAGGCAATCACAGGGCTGGAGTGAAAGGAAACCCTGTTTCACCAGTGGAGGTATAGCTTTTCTAGCTACACAGGGAAGGGTGGTCCTAGTATTCACTGGAGGCAGGTCTCCCACAGTCAGTTTTTCATCAGCAGACCCCGTAACTCCTGAGTCTAGTTGCTTCTTCCAAGTGACAGTGGTGTATGACACCACTGCAGCAGAGGCCCTGGGCAGGCACGAAACATTACCAGGATGCTGGGGATCTAGCTCCTCACTTCTACACCTCTTTCATGAAAGCTAAATCTTCAGAGAGCATCAGAGGAATAGGTCATTGGGAAGGAGCCCCTCCAGCTATTTAGATCCCACCCCTCAAGAGCTACCCCTTAAAAAAAAAAATGCAAGACCCAAGAAAAGCCATCAACACATCTGCAGGTGGGTTTACCTGGTGGCCAGGCGAGGGTAGGACACTGCCTTTCCTTTTTTATTTTTTATTTTTGGTGAGAGGCACTTGGTTAGGGTTGAGATTGCCAGGCCACACCAGGCTCTTCTAGGATGTGCCCCCTTTTCTAGAATTCTCCTGGGTGCCTTTTGGCAGGTCCTTCTTTGGGAAGGGAGAAGGAAGGAGTAGTTAAAGAATTGCATATGCACCAATTTAAAATCAGCACAAAGCTGTATAAGTCTTAGAAACTGGGGTATGACCACCAGGTAACAGGGCAAGGAAGTGAAGTCCCAAACATTCAAAGTCTTCTGGGGGGATATGGAGGAAACAAGGAGCCTCCCTCCCACTCTGCATTTCACATATAGAAAGATTTCTTGCTAAACTAACAAAAAGAAAAATCACAATTATTATCTGAGCTACACAAAGAAGAAGTCAGTGAAGCTCAACTCCCAGCCCAGGTCTTCCTGGGGCAGCTGGAGCCCCACTATGGCTCTAGCCAGCACTGCTTCTGCTCCGTTCAAGTAAGGCAACAAGAGAGACTTGGTAGCAGAATGTGGCTAACTACTAGAAACTACCTCCACACCTGGAAGTTCAAAGGTCCACCCCAAATTTGGAGGCCAGGATCTTCATGTGACAAAAATCTTAAGAGCAAGGGATGCCACCTTCTTCACAGAGAGCACTCTCTCTAGCTCTTCTGCAGCAAGAGACTAGGCTAGGCTGGGAAGGGAGAAGGGGAATATTTCCCTCCCCTTCATCCTCCCCAAAATAAGACCCTTCCCTGACAAAGATAATTCTTCTCCCCCCTGCCAATCAGTCTATGATGCTAGGCCGAATCATCACTTTCTTATCTTCGTCTTGGACAAGCCACTGAATTCCAATGAAAATCTAGAATGAAAATACTAAATCTAGATTATGCCCTGTTCGCGAAGGAAGTGGAAGAGCTGAGCCCCTTCCCAGTGGTGTGTCAGCATGAAATGATGGTGTGCAGAGTATTTTGAGTGGAAGGAGACCTAGTTTCTCCATCATTCTCTGTCTCCTGTCTAGGCTCGCTGGTCCCACCCATCCTATAAGTTATCCCTGCTATAAATGGACAAAGTGATTTAAAATCTTTCCCTATAGTTCCCTTTTCCTCAAGGTTTTCCAGAACCAAACGATCTTGCCTTACCCACTTATTCCAGTGTTTAATTTCTCGACACTGTTTCTTGCTGCTAGCTAGCTTTATTGACCTGCCTAGAGAGGTGTACACAGGCTTAGCTTACAGCAGTGTTAGGCAGATCACATGGTCTACAGTCTGGCTGCAAGGGCAGCCTGGTAAGCAGCTGTGGTCTATGCCAGGCCTCATTTCAGCTGCTGACAAACATCCCCAGTTTCATTCCACAGTCAGAAGGCAAAGAACAAGTCCACTCCTTTCCTTGCCACGCTGACTTTCCTCCTCGGTTTTTTCTCCCCACAGAAATGTGTGGTAGTGCTTATTTCAGTTTTACCCCAGTGTCATCTGGAAGTCACAGTTATCTAGCCAGAGAGGACCCATGCTGTGTGAGAAGCAAAACGTTTTTTATTTCGTGGTTGGTCACCTGCTTCTCTAGAATAATTCATTTAACCGAAGTTACTCTTCAGTCCAATCTAGCTTGTCTTATGTGCACACGAGTGAGGGCCTCCGAACTGTCAGGTCACGAGGCTCTGGGAGGGACATTCGACAGCTGAGAAGTAGGACTGGAAATTCAAGTATGGCTCCTTACAGACCTTGCCAATCTGAGCGAGATGAGTCAGATGGCTTGAGGTTTGGCTTCTTTTTTTCTGAGTACTGAAGACCAAGATCCTTTTGTTGAGAATGTTCTCTGGACCCACGTTTCTCCCTCAGTGGCTGCACTAGCCCCACTCCCTCCACAAAGAAAAAGTAAAACCCCAAAATAATCAGACACAATATGCATCTGCCATGTTATTAAAAAAATTAAAAGTGCAATAAGGTCAATTTTTCTTTTCCAAAACAATTTGCACTGTCCTATTACTGTTGAGAGAATAGTGCTTGTTCACCAAGAAAGCCAAGAACACCAACTCTACAGGGACAGGAGATTGCAAATTTCTCCCAGCTTGTCTGCTAGACAAATAGGGAGGGAAAGAGGGAAGGAACCAGCATCCTATGGCCAGACCAGGGATCAGTGACAGCACAGATGAACAGAAAGAGGACTTCAATTACAGGAGCCTGGAAGGTGGAGGACATCTTTCTCCAGCTCCAGGCTTGCCTTTCTCCCACTTGTTAGCTGCCTACCCTGTCTGGGGAAGGTCCTCTCATCCTACCTTCAGAATATAAAGCCTTTACTTATTAGTCTTTTCATTGGAGGAGGGAAAGGCAGAGCACAGGAGTAAACTGAGGAAGAGAATAGTAGTCAAGTTTTTGTGAATGACACCTTCACTGTAAACAATGGGAAGGAGAGTCAACTAGGCAGCCCCAAGTGCAAGCAGTGGTGGAGCCACCTGGAGTCTGGATCCCACAAAGAGCCTCCGGCTTGTAATTAAGCGGTGACCCGATTCAGCACTGGCCAACCCCATGCTGGCTTCCTCTGGGGCATCTGTTTTCTTCTCTTTTTGGTTTTTGATCTCCACCCTCTCCTCTTCCACTCTCCTCCCAGAGAGGAGTCCTTTCTAACGAGCAATGGCAGGAGCTGCAGGTGCAACTGAAGAGTCCCCAGGGATTGGGGGAGGGGAGGGGACTCCTGGGAGGCACTGGTCACTTGTGGCGCTGGGCAGTCTTCTTCCTTTTCCTCTTAAAGAAACAGCAGCACCTGGAGCACAAAGGACAACACAAGTCAGCTGATGGCCTGGAGCCCCAACAGACACCTGCTAACTCTCTGAATGGTGAGTGGTGGGCTTCTCTCCCCTCACCAGTGGGGATGGGAACCTGCCACAAAGAGCATGCAGGACAGGTGTCTGCTGGAAATCTGAAGACATGACTGTTCTGTCTCAATCTGGAACTACCCGATCTATTTCCCCCCACACTAACGTAAAGGTAGGGTACCAAGTGCCATGAACTTGGAGGGACTGGGGGGTAAAGGCTTGTGCCTCTTCTAGCTCTCATAGGTCCTTTTGCCCTTTTGCCTTTCTTTGTAACAGAATTAGGCCTGGGAATTTGTTGGGCCGTTACACCCTGCTTGCATCTTTTCTTTGAGCAGCAAAACTCTTTGAGACTGGTGGCACGGACCATCTACAGGTATTGTTGGCAAAGAATGACCTGAGGCACACAAATCTCACTGAAAGCAGATGCTTGAAGCTCTTGCAGAATCTAATGGACAACGGAGGACCTCTTGGTAGAGAGACCAGGAAAAGTTCCAGCTCGGAATGGGGGGCCTCTGAAAATGCTATTAGTAGTGAACAAAGAAAAAAAAAGGAAATAAGAATGCCTTAATACTGCTTTTAAAAATCTATTGGGGATCATCGGTCTGACAATTGATTACTGAGTGACAGTGAATAAGGCAAAATGTAGCCTTCCCTAGACTTCAGCTGATGTTCCATATTATCTTTAAAAACCAGTCATGTTTAGGATTAAGGGTGAAACACCATGCTGAGTGTAGGGCCAGCTTCCTTTGCTGAACCCTTGAGTGCCAACTGATGGTGCTGATCATAGGAAATACCCTTTGCCTGAGGCTCACTCCTGTCCCCTACCTCCTCTTTATTTCCTTGTTGCAGGAACAAAGAGGAAAGTCATTTTTGCAGTGAATGAGAAGTCCAGAAGTGGGATGGTGAGGGCAGTGGTGGGGCTGGTGGAGGAGCCTCCTTCCAGGGTGGTGAAACACAGAAAATGAAAATGTCAGGTGGGGAAAGTAGAGGAAGGGAGAAAGTCATGGGATGGGGAAAAGTTGTATTACAGACAGAATTCAGACTTGCTAATAACTGAAAAGAAAATCTTCAAGGGTAATTAAAGTTGGCTCTCTTAGACTTTTAATTTTGGGTTTATTGCTCAGAACATTGATGTTAATGGAATCAGATATTTGCTACTTCTTTCCCACCACTGCTAAATTCTTGGTGGTTAAGACCCCATATTTGATTCAGAAACCTTGGAGATAAAAGCCAAATGCAAATCTTCCTGTAAAAGAGGTCCTCACAAATCTCTGAACTTGGGCTGAGCTCCCTAAAACTCTATCTCTTTGAAAGTACATCTAAGTACATACTGAAAAAGAACATTAAGGCTGCACTTTTATACATGGGATTTTTGAAGGAAAAATGTGTTCTACATACCTGCCGATGTGGAGTAGCCACATAGGGACCCAAGTTAAAAACAAAAAAAACCCTCTTAAGACATTTCCCTCCCCCCAAAGGAACGGGTACTCAAAACTTCAACAGAGGAAAATGCTTAGAATTGGAAATTAATAATTAATCAGGGACAAGTACTAACCATCTCAATGTAAAAAAACTGGTAAGAACTTAAAGAGAATTTTAGAGTCCTTTCAAAAGGTTTTCACCAAGTAGTATCAATGATATTTGTCGTTTACTCTTACTGGGTGATAGTACAACCTTTAGAAAATCATGGGTGTTGGGGGCAACTAGGTGTCGCAGTGGATAAAGCACTGGACCTGGATTCAGAAGGACCTGAGTTCAAATCTGGCCTCAGACACTTGACACTTACTAGCTGTGTGACCCTGGGCAAGTCACTTAACCCCCACTGCCCTGCCCCTCCCCCAAAAATCATGGGTTCATACGCATTAAGTTTTAAAATAATGACCAAGCAACCTTTGGTGACTTAATGCTTGGTCAATGTTGACTGTAAGGTTAATTAAGTGTGAAAGGTGGAATATGAACAAATATTAGCATTTATTTTCTGAACTTAAAGTGACCATCCAGGATTTAGTTAAATAGGACAATTTAAGTTGCATGGGGTTGATATTTTAAATTGTTAATCAGATTTCATCTAACTGTCCCATCATGACCTAATGTTTGATGCTAAATTCAACTACCTGTAGAGGATAATGGCATAGCTGAACCACTGAATTTGAATATATGGCTCTAAAGAGCTGGGATAGGTTAATCTAATTGATTTTGTCTATTTAGTGAAGATGCAACATGCATCTTTTTTTTTTTTTTTAAATCCTTACTGGATAGAATGCTAGACCTGTAAAGAAGAAGACCTGAGTTCAAATTCAGCCTTGAACACTTATTAGCTGTGTGACCTTGGGCAAGGCACTTTTAGAAAAAAAAAATCTGTCTGCCTCAGTTTCCTCCTCTGTAAAATAAAGATAATAACAGCACCTCCTTCTTGGGGTTGTTGTGATCAAATGAGCTATTTTTAAAAAGCATTTATGAACCTCAAAGTTCTATACAGACACCATCATCATCACCACCACCACCACCACCAACCATGTAAAGACTACTCCCCACAATCTATTTTTCTCTTCCTTCCTTATTTTCTGTCAATACACCTACCAAAGGAGTTAATGAGGATAGCAGAGAAGTCCTACTTATTAGATATTAGACACCAGATATCACCAAATCACTTCATGTAGGCATTACCACATCTCAGAAAAGAATGAAGAAGCTCAGTGTGATTTTCTCTAAATCAATTCCCTGTGCCTCAAAGATCATACAGATAGCTTTTGGTTCCAAATACACCAAGCAGACTCCAAGCAGCCTTGTCAATTGCAAGCTTTTCCCCAGGTTTCCGAGCCTTGATTTAATGGAAAGAGGGATGGATCTGGAGATAAGGATCCAAGAATCAAATCCTGACTCTTCTACTGACTGTCTGTCACTTAGGGCGAATCACAGTTTATCTGGGCCTTAGTGTCTTCATTTGTCAAATGAGGGAAATGAGGTGAGTTCCAAGGCCATGTCTAAGCTCTAAATCTATGACTCTTCAACTTGATTCGCTCTATCCACTTCTACTCGCCCATGGAGACTGGGAATAATCCCACAGCGTGCCTCCTCCTTACCTATCCAGATCCTTCAACAGCCAGCTCCAGTTCCAGATCTTCTGTGAAATCCCACTCAAACCAGTAGTTTCTCCCCTCCTCTGACATCCCATAGGATGTACTGTCTGGACCATTCCTTTGGCACTTATTCGTTGCCTCATATCATTGCTTGGCTTTTCCTGAATATACGTCTTTCAACTGATTGAAAACTCCTTGAGGGGCAAGAAATATAAAATATCTTGCTTCTTTGTATATCCCTCAGCACCTAACACAATGTTGGGCAAACAACAGATACTAAAAATGTTTGCTGATTCAGGGAAATATGACTGACATCTCAAGGGAGAGATGGAACATGACAAAGTCAGACTTACAAACATTGATCTGCTCAGAAAAGAGTAAGGGGTCAAATTCACTCATGGATGTCCCCAAATTAAGATTTCTACCCTCAAAACACCCATTTTTGTATTTCATTATTACTCCCTCCCCCTTCTCTTCACAAGATTTGTTTTTCTATTTCCTGGCCAACACAGTGCTTCAGTTGGCTTGGTCAGTAAGGGTTCAGGAGAGGATGCCCATTGGTCATTGGTCATTGAACACAAGCAAAAACAAAGCAGTCAAAAGGGTGTGCCCATTGTACAGAATGTGACCCCCTGTGCATGCAGACAATGTGGAAGAGATACAACCCCAGACTACAACAGACAGACAAGCTCAGGAGAGGCTGGGAGGACCTCAGGCAATGTCCAGGGAGAAGGCTGGTAGGGAGGAAGACCACCCAACCACTCAGTAGGAACATTCCTCACCACACATGGATTCTTTAGCACCTCCATATTTTTCAGGTACCCCCTTTCGCATATTCTATGTTACTTCCCAGGAAAAATTCTAGGATTTTTTGCCCAGCACAAAAAGGCCAGGTAGGGCTCAGTATTTTAGCACCTTACTCCACCCGAACTGGTTCTTGGCTAAATGTTCTGTGATCTTACAGAGATGGAGTCATTAAAAAAATTGTCCTTTCCTTCCTTGGAAGAGATCCCTCAGTGAGTCAAAACCTGGGTCTTAATTTTCTCAATGAACCCAGAAACCCCCCAAACTCCTAGATAGTGGAACCTGTTGACAATCAACAGAAGCCCCTGATTTTTTCAAAGAAGCAGATTTCCATGCTAGAGACCCTGACATATCATTTAGGCAAGGCATCATCCTTCCCATTTTTAATTCCTTTGTTGTGAGGAATAATCCTTTGGGGGGAGACTTAGTAGTTATGACTCCCCAGCTCTGTCCATCTCCTTCTGACATTATCTGGTCATGTTAATTTGGGGGGGATATACTAAGCCAAAAAAAAAAAAAGGGAATGAGAATTTTTTTAGGGGGGTGGGTTTTGAATGCATACACAGGACAGCCTAATTTCTGGGTATAGGCTTTCTTTGTCTACCCCCATCCCCACCTTGTGGATATAATTCCCCAGATTGGATAATTATGGCACAGGGTGGCATTTTGAAGCAATTCAGTTTTCCTAAGTCACTTTTGTTTGGTTTTGCCAATCCCAGTCTAGTCTGGTCCGCTCCCCTTGCATGTGGACTGGAGAGAGGGACTCACCACAAGTTGAGCATTTTCAGGCAGCTACAGAGAGTGTGTAAAGAGAAAAACACAGAAAGGAAAAGAGAGAGAGAGAGAGAGAGAGAGAGAGAGAAAGAGAAAGAGAGAAAGAAAGATTAGTTCACAGAGGTGAGATGGAAGTGAGTTACTGTGAGCCATGCAAACATGCAGTGCACATCTGACTTTAGCCTAACTCCTCCTCAAGGAGAAGGAAGAGGGAACAGGTCAGGGGAGATCTAGGCTACTTAGTCAGTACCTGGCACAAGCATTGAGACGGTAGAATCTCAGTGAAGGACAGGGCAAAGGGGGAGGAGTTGGGGGGAAAGGCCAGTGTGGGCCATCAGGGAAAGCTCACTGTTAGGAGATGGAAGGGAACCTGAACTACTGAGGAGGGCAAATGGTGCTGCTTGGAAACCAAAGCAGTCCAAAGGTTGTTTCTTAGGCCTTACAAAATGCTAGCAGGTTAGCTTTATGATAGAAAGTAGGAATATCTCACCTTTCTATGTTTCCTATTGATGGGTGCCTGTTTGGGAGAAGCTGTGAGTTAGTGCTTCCCCCACTAAGCATGTGAAAAAGATTTCAGATGAACTGGCTTCAAGTCAGTAATAGCAAACTGACTCAAAAAGAGATGGTAATGGACCTTCCTTTTGATTAAATCTACCATAAGCAAAATCATAATGATCTTCACTAGTCTCACTTGTTTTCTATAAATAAGGGACCCATGTCTGCTCCGTACAAGCCAACAGATCACCAAGATTCCTTATTTTACCCCAAACTCAAGTTGCTCCCCTATAAGAATACTCAAAACAGTATTTACGTCATGTGTCTTTATGGAAAAGAAGAAATCATACCCTTTCCTTTTGAAGGAAAGCCAAGACAATGTTATGTTTCTTTCAATTCCATACTGTAACATGGATGAGTATTCCAAAAGCAAATACTTGGGGGTAAAGTTCTGTAGTCCAGAAACTGCCAATGCCCCAAAGTATCAGAATCAATACAAAGCAAAATCTGCACTTTGCCCAAGAACAGGCAAGTGGTATCACAGCTGTCTTCACTAAGGGAATATGCATGGTGATCCAAACAATTCTAGCTGCTGCATCACCTTATATAGAAGAATGAACTTGTGGCTAAAATTACTCTAAAATTTTTCCTATAGTAAGCCAAAAAGAGTTAAGACAAAGTGGCATCCTATAGTTCTGTTAAGCAATATGTATTGGTCACTATGGTAAGAGTGGTAGCGATTAGCATATGAAATTCAAAAAAGTCTGGATAAATTTTAGAAAATAAAATTCAAAACCTGAGGATCTATAGATAATCTCAAATGGCTAAGCTGATTCTTTGGATGATCCATTCATTTATTCCTAACAGTGTTTATAGGAACTACTGTTCTTTTCACAGTGAATGACTCAATGGAACTTTCAGAAAAGTTTTTTCAAACTATTTCTATAATGTGGGGTTTTGACTATACCAATAAAGTCTACTATGGGAAGTTCTATATCACATATGCAAAACATACACGCATACACATACACACAATGTACAAGTTAACCAAAATGTAATGAAATGAGTGTGTTCCTTTGTGAGAGATGAATCATCCCATGGCATATATATATATTATATTTATGGGAAGCATAGAAAGTTTGTATCATACATGATGTGGGTTCACATCTAAACACAACAGCTAAGTGATGCAGTGGGTAAAGTGCTTGGACTGGATTGAAGAAGACCTGAGTTTAAATCTGGTCTCAGACATTTACTTAGCTATGTGACTCTGGGCAAGTCACTTAATCTGCCTGCCTCAGTTTCCCTTACTGTAAAATGGAATAATAAGAGCACCTACCTCTTGGGATAATGAGATTAAATTTGTAAAGTACTTAGTATATTGCCTGGCATCATAAGCACTTAATAAATGCTTGTTTCTTTCCATTCTTCTCTACCTCCTTCATTACTTTCTTCCTTTGTTCCTTCCTTCCTTCCTTGTAGAGATCAGGATGGCAGGAGTGAGAAACACTGTTGGCAATCCTAAAGGCACGGTGTCTGGGCCATAATGCAACATGCTGCTTTACACTGGCCTACTATAGCTTTGCAGGGGAAATGAAAACATGGTGAAAAGAAAACACTGCACGTTTCCTGAGAATAAGGAGATCCGTCCCTTTATAATGACAATGGTTTCCTACCAAAAACTACCTTTGGTTTGTCTCTTTAGTTTTGTGTGTGTCAATTACAGAGGCAGTGTGATGAAATGGACAGAGAACTTGCTTCAAAGCCAGTCAGAACTGGGTCTGGTCCTGCCTCCAACACATACTAAATGTGGGAAATTACTTAAGTCACTTAATCTAGGAAATTCTAGAGAATATGACTAGCAATTTTGTCATCTGGGACAGTACTCTTACCAGTGAAATCACAGGTCCTGTCCCTACCCCATATCTATGTCAATTGTGCCTCTTATAAACTGAAAAAGCATCAGGGACCCTTTGGTAGCAGACTGAACTGAATGTAAAGACCAGTGACAGAGAGAAGGCACTCAAATGGAGAACTGAAGCCCAATTCATCTTTAGTGGCATTCTGCCAGCTGAGAATAATGTCAGTTTCTAGGATTTGAAGGAAGGTAACTTCCAAAGCAAAATCTGTTTAGCAAACAACATCAAGAACAGAATAGGGAACTATGTTAAACCCATGTTAAGATGGGAGAAGAAAGCAGATATAGGTTAATGCTTTTTTTGGTTTGAAAATGCACTCAGACTGGGTTGTTTCTTTACTTTTATTCAAGCTATTGAGGGTCCAAGAGACTGCCCAGAACAAAACGAGCCTATTAATATGTTGTGCTTCAGAGAAGCAACCCAACTTGATCATTCATTTAGATACTAATCACTGAAGGGACTCAAAGGTTTCCATCCAAAGTTGGCCAGCACTGCCAAAAATAAATAAATAACCGAAGGGTAGACCTCCCCAAAAGACACTTGTTAGAATCCAAACTTGGCTTTGCTTTGTCATGGGGAAGAGGAAGCAAGGTGATGGAAATGATGTTTCCCCAATCCCTCCCAGAGTCACTCTACACCCCTGTCCTGAAGAACTTAAACATGGACCATGCAAAAGGAGTAAAGCTAGAAGGGAAATCGGTAAACATGCAGAAGAAGCAGAAAAAGGGCAAAGTGGTAACTCAACCATTCATGTTAATGAGACATACTATAAACTGCTTCCCTTCCAAAGATTCTTCTCCATCTAGAAACTCAGGGATTATTTATATAATCTATCTTGTTGTAGTCCTACTGCATTCAATTAGAAATATAGAAATATTTATAAAGGAAGAAATGGCAGTAGAACCCCTAATTGAAGACCACTATGGCCAACGATCTGATTTGGGGAACATTTCTGAACACATTCCACATGAATCAGGGAGGCCTGTTCTGTGAAGCCTGGGACTTCTTTATATATATAATGTGATCATTTCGATCCAGTAATTTTATCTGCCATGTGTTTTCTTGGCAAAAATGACATTTTGCAGGCATCACAGCTAAGAAAGATCAGCAATAGCAATAAGGTAACATGCAAAAGTACCCACCCCCAATCCCCAAAGTGCAGGATTGAAGAAGAAAGGCTATGGGAAACAAGCATCAAATATTCAAAGTGGAGGGCTAAAAGGAAAAAAAAAATCTGAATCCATGGTCAAAAAGCCCCCCTGAAAGATGAACGTACTTAGCTTCCTCCACTACCTCCACCTCGGCATGCGCTGTGATGGGTGCATTGGAGTGTGCTCCCGTTGGGTCATCGACGTTCAGCTCTCCATTCGTTGAGCTTACCACCTGAAACAAAAAGGCAGAGTGTAACAGAGCTCACTCTCTATAGAGCTGCCTGCCAGAACCAGGGAGCAAGCAGCCCTGCAGGGGGCTGGACACAGAAATACAAGGTGAGGCTTTCAGTTGGGCAGTTTCTATGTTGATAGTAAGGATTCTTTAGGAATGGTGTGTTTTAAGTATTTGAACGTGTAATAGATGAGAAGACAAATCCTAAACAATATTTCTGCTTGTGATGTAACAAATTACCAGAGTTTTCTCCTTGAGTGAAGTTTTGTTCAAATTAACCATGAAATTTTAAATGTCACAGTTTTTCTCTAAAGGTTAAATCAACTTGATGGATGATTTCTCTTTCATTTTGTAAAGCTATAATTACATGAACCCAGCAAACTGAAAATTAGACCTCAAAAAATGTTAAAATGAAGAAAGAAATAATATACTTAAGAAACAATGCATTCACAAACAATTTTCTTTAGAAACTTCTCTGGGGCTTTGGCCAGCTCCTTTTGAAGTTGTTCAAGTAACAGCTTAATTTTAAATTGTCTCAGTGTTGTGCCATTTTCCATAGACTATTCAATTAGGTTTTATTATTTTTATCTTGAACCTTGTTTATATGGGTGCCCAATAGTGCTAGATGGGATTCTCTGGATTCTTTATCACTTCAGACATCATGATTTAAAGATATGGAAACACTGCAAAGTAGAGCTGAATAACTCATATTATAACTCGTTATCTACCTCCAATCCCACCCTGGGACTATAAAGCTCCAATGGTAAGCCAACACTAGATAACAGGTACCTTGAACACCTCTCAACTGAGACACGGGTAAAGATATTTTAAAAAATAAATATTCCAGAAAGAAGAGTGAAGACGTTGCCTGGGGGTGGGGGGTAAGGTACGGGTGTGTTTGTTATCACAGTGGTATTACCCCAATGCTAGCAAAATATGTGAAATGAACACAAGAAAGCTAACTATGGTCATGACCACTGTCTTGGCCTTACTAGGCAAGCTACTATGCATAATTTTGTGTAACTTTTTCAAGAACAAAAAGAGTGGCTGTTATTTTGTAGCAGTCCATACTCACCACTGACAAAAGTCACCTGTAGCATGGCAACAGGCTTCACAAGAAACACCCTAACTGCTGCTTAGGGAAAGCACTTAAAACCTTGGGACTAAGATGACAGCATCCTAAGACTATCACATTTGGAAAGGGAGTCAGAAGAGATCTTGTCCTATCTGTACTTGAGTGCCCCCTAGAGTATTCCTGAAATGCTTAAAAACAGTTCAAAATCTGAAGAACTTGCTTAATTTTTCACCCTGATGTAGAATTGGTTAATTTTCTCATTTCTCATGCCTTCCACACACTACTTAGGCTGAAATCCCAACTGCATACCTGTGAAAAAGCTAAACAATCCCTCCTGTGAGCATCAGAACTTTAGGGAAAAAAGCGCTTCCCCAACAGCTCTGTAGAAACACCAAATGTCACAAGTCTATTGGACTAGAAGTTGTCAAAGCCGGAAAAGACAGGCTATAGCAATATTCACTTTCTGTAGGTGAGGATATTGAGGACCAGAGAGATGTAGGGACTAGTTCAAAGTTACAGTACAAGAGAGTGGAAGGGGGAAGAGCCCGGTCCAACGTTCTTGCCTCTGCAGCCTTCACTTGTGCTAGCAAAGCTGGAGGGCAGGGACTCTATTTTAGTTAGCTATGTGTGTCCAATGCCTAATACTGCCTTGCACATAGCAAGTATTTAATGTGTTTAAATGGAGTTGGAAAGAAGTTTATCCCATATTAAGGAGAACAGAAAGTGAGGCACAAATGAGTCAGAGGAAAACACGGAACAAAAACTAAGGCTTCTGCTCCTGGATATAATAAAAAATCACTACCACCTCCAGTGTACATTAAGTGCTGCCCTGTGAGCCTGCACTCTAGAATTCTAGGCTGGTCTGAGGGCATGGCCACCCACAAAATTCTTGTTTGAATGGTTCAGTAGACAAGGCACTGGGTTAAATGTCAAGACAGTCTATTTCTAGGACTCTGCCACTTACAACAACTGAGAACACAAGCAATAAGCAACTTCTTTCAACTTCAGTTTCCTATTCTGCAAAATGGAAATAATAACACTTGCCTCGAATACCTAATAGAGTTAATGTGAGAATTAAATGGAATTATGTGCATATATGTGCTTTTAAGAACTATAAGGCATTGAATAAATGTAAAGTATAATGATGATGACAAAAGTAATGAATCATCTCCCTAGTGCAGTTTCTAAGGCATAACAGCTAGAGTGAACTTATTTTTTAAGTTACCTTTTTTTTTTTTTTGCTTGACTTGCACATACCCATTTGCTGCTCTAAAATCAGTACTAGAGTTAACTTCACTTTCCCTTAAATTTCATATAGGACCAGGGGCAGGTAGGTGGCACAGTGGATAAAGCACTGGCCCTGGATTTAGGAAGACCTGAGTTCAAATCTGGCCTCAGGCACTTGAAACTTATGAGCTGTGTGACCCTGGGCAAGTCACTTAACCCTCATTGCCCTGCTCCCCCTCAAAAAAAATTCATATATGATGAGTGAGATGAGCAGAACCAGAAGAACACTGTACACAGTATCATCAACCTTGAGTGTATAACATGGTATTGTTGAGGAAGTGCTGCTGGAATTGGGCCTAGAAAGGCCGTAACTATAGAATCATAGTATCTCAAACTGGGAAGGAACCTCAGAAGTCCAAGGTTCTTGAATTGGTAGAATTCATTCAATCTCCACTTGAATACCTTCAGTAAGGCAACTGTACTTCCCCAAAGGCGGCTCCCTGCACTTTTGAACAATTATAATTGTTATGTATGTTTTCTCTTATATCAAGTTAAAGTCTGCCTTTCACACAATGCTCCTAGCTTCTGTCATCGGAGTCCAAGCAAAACAAGTTTTCTCTGTGGCAGGCCTTCAAATGTTGGGAGATAGCTATCACGTTCCTGCTATGTCTCTTCTCTTCCAGGCTACACCCCCTTTTCCTATCACTGATCCTCATATGGCATGGCATTAAAGTTCTTTTATAGTCTTGGTGGTTGTCCTTTGAATAAGCTCCAAGTTACTAGTCTTCATACAATGTGACACAAAACTGAACAGAATACTCCAGATGTTGTCTGACCAGAGCAGTCTATACAAAGTAGGAGTATAAATTTCTCTTATTATGAATGCTATGTTTCTATTAGTACATGTAAGATAAATCAGTTTTCGTTTCCATGTTACATTATTGAATCATGCTGAACTTAACAGTCTTCTAAAACTGCAATGTCTTTTTTACATTAAACTACTTATTGTTCAGACATTCCTCTTGCATTTTGTGATTTTTTTGAATCAAGTGTTTTAAAAAATCTAAATACAGAACTTTACATTTATTTTTTTATGAATTTAAAATAACCAGTACCAGACACAAGCACAAACACAAGTGTGCCAGATGAAATTTAGTGGCACTTCCTTCTTATGGACCAAAGGTAGGATTTTATTGTGGGATAAAGTAGGGTAGGGGTGAAGACAAGGGGATAAGGGGGAGAAATGATATATGAAACACTGAATCTTAAATCAAACTCAATATAAAAATTAAAATTCCACATTTGGAAATCTCATCAAATTGTATATTCCCCAGGCCACCAGTGTATGTGTTCTTCATAGTTTTTCTAATCTATCAAATCATAACAGAGAATGTGCTACAGTATTCCCAACTTCATGTCAAGGACAACAACCTAATTCCAAATTGAATTATTACTTCTCTGAGAGCTCAAACAGAAAATATACCAAGATGGGGTTCTTACAAGAGGGTGCTCCTTGATGTAAGTACATAGTAACCAATGTGGCTAACCAGCAATGTGAGAAAAGGATAAGGAATAAAGTTAATATAATCAGTGATGAAGAAAACTTAAGGAGTTGGTCTTCTCAGTACTCAAGAAGTACTAGGGCATCCAGGTAACCGAGATGACATCAGAAATATACTGAGGTATCTCATCTGAAAAAAATTTTTTTTAACTAGACAGGAAAAGAAAGAACTCATTCTCTTGAATACCTAGTTGAAAATATACCAATGGTACATTCTTATACAAGAGTACATGTCTGTGTGATCACTGTTGAGCAAGCCTCATTTAACCTATGGTTATAGCTAACCAGTGAACACTACTTATAAAGACTAGTGTGCCCTAAGGTTGTCTTGGGGCAACGTCTCACACTATCATGATGTATTCAGGGTTCTCCACTCCCAGTCCAGTTTTTGACTGGCTAACACTAATTCAACTCTTTAACCTTCAAATGTCTTTTTAAGTTCAGACTTATGTTTAAAACGGCCAGGCTATCCTGAAAGCAGATTATATAGTTTATCATGGAAAGTTTATATCATGTAGTTTATCTTTCTGTGTTACAAAACTGAGTCAATCAGAAAACATTTGAAATTGTAAGGATGCTAGTTGTTTACTGACATCCCTATATTTCCCTGACAATGCCTAGGAGTGAGATCAACATCTCGATAAGCTCAATTAAGCCAAAAATATGGATAGTTCTGCCCAAAATATGAAGAACAGCTTACCCTTGGGTAGGAGTTTCCATTCCAAAGACAGAAGAGATTCAGAAGCATGCCAACATTCCAAAAGCCAAGCTAGGAAGGTCAGAAAAAGGCAATAAAGGCAATACCTGCACTGATCCCCCATGCCGGTCTGCAGCCAAGTGAGAAGTCAGGTACGAGGTATTTGTCTGCCGGCTGGGCTGGATTTCCCACTCTCCTCGACGATCTGTCGATGCATTCTGCTAGGGCATTAGGAAGCATGAGAGCAATATATAGAAGGAAAGGTGAAGCCACAGCAAGCAATGACAAAAATCAAGTTAATTAGACGTATTCTTCCTGTAATTGTGGGTTTTGTTTTTATTTTTCTTTTAATTAAGAACCCCTGCAAAGCACTGAGGAAAAGTTAGTTTGCTACATTTTTTTTCAGCAAAACCAGCCAACACATGACTGCCTTCCCCAAAGGAAAAAAAAAGCTCTCTTAAGTTTCTGTATTAGTAGCATTTGAATAGCAATTGCAATATATTTACAAATGATTTCACTGATTAAAAATCTATCCAGAGAGGCACTAAGTAATTCCATTAATTTCCAGCACTGAGGATACCAACACAATGCCTTCTCCTCACAGTAGGGCATGACATTCAAAAGCATCCTCTATATGGTGTTTTATTAAGGCAATATGGATATAATTCATGAATGTACAGTCTCTTCCTGAAGAAAGAGCAGGTTTCCTAATCAAATGCAGGCATACTTCCCAAGAATATGGAAGGATGAGATAAAGCCTCCAATGATTTTATCATTCCTTTAGCCAATAGCCTCTGGTATGGATTTGGAAAAAGTTTAACTACTCACTTTAATGTGGATTACTTTCTTCTAGAAAGCAAAGGGAGGATCCTTTCCTAGGAAAGGGAGAGCCTTCAACTCAAACATCCCTGGACTCTGCTTTCATCTTTGAAACGAAAAGGCTGGCATTCCTGGCTCTCTTCTCTCCGCCTTTTCCTGTTTTTCACATCTCATACTAGTCTGATCTTGCTCATTCGTGTTCTTTGTTTTTGATGATTTTGTTTAGGTGCCTCTTCTCCTGGGCCAGATGGCTGAGGAGGTGTTGCTCTGCTATAACAGCACTAGAGCTCCATGAAGATGAAAAATAAGAAGTTGGAGAGGCAGCCATGAGGGATTAGTAAATCAGATTTTAATTGCTGCTGATACAAACAGTAGCAGGGGGTCAGGAAGTGATAACTGCTGCTCTGCATGGAAGCCATTTTTTAATGTTATAAATCCTAGAAATGTACAGAGCTGTAAATGTTGAGTTCTATAAAAAAGAAAGAAGGAATGTGTCAGGGTGTAATGGTTTGAGGCTTTACATTTTCCCTAGCAGATTCTAAATCAAAGACAAGTGCTACTGGCAGCTTACACCCAGAGGTCACCATAATGCTAAAGCTCTTTCTACCCATGGAAAAGGGAACTATTTTGCTCACCCTCTCAGTTAATGGAATCCGAAGTCACAAGGGGAAAGAATACTATAAATTATCCTAGCCTGGGTAAGTCTGTTGTCCCTAAGTGGACAAACCAAGTGCATAAAGAAGGGTTCACTATGGGTCAGATAAGAAAAAATGAAAGGCTTCCTAAATATTCCCTCTCTCTAATTACTTTAGATAACAGATGACTGAAAGTATGACCTCCCAAATTATAATTTGAAACACAGCATACCAATCACAATAATTCTATAGTGTTATAGTTTTGAATTATTTGACAAGACATAATTTCATTCATCCTTAGATTCTATGTGATAAATAGAGGTCACAGGAATACATAATGTAATAGATAAAAATTCTTCTCACATTCAGAAGAGATATTTGTAACGAGTTTAAAACAAGTCTTCCACTTTTTTTCCCCAGGGCAATGAGGATTAAATGACTTGCCCAGGGTCACACAGCTAGTAAGCGTCAAGTGTCTGAGGCTGGATTTGAACTCAGATCCTCCTGAATCCAAGGCCAGTGCTTTATCCACTGTGCCACCTAGCTGCCCCCCCATTTTTATTTTATTTTTTTTGCGGGGCAATAAGGGTTAAGTGACTTGCCCAGGGTCACACAGCTACTAAGTATCAAGTGTCTGAGGCCAAATTTGAACTCACAACCTCCTGAATCCAGAGCTAGTGCTTTATCTACTGCACCACCTAGCTGCCCCAAATCTTGCACTCTTAATGAAAATGATCTTTCCCTCTTTGGACCTTTAACCTAGCATTTGGAGCGAATACTTGAACACAATGAGATCTACCACCAAGAAGGAAAACAAAATGTTTTGGGGTTTTTTTGGTTTGTTTTGAGTCCCATGCAGCTTTTACTTTGCCAATGAATTCTCCCCATTTTGTATTTGCTTTAGGAAACAAAAAATGTAAAGATCTATAGCGAAATGTTTATAGAACACTTCTATTTCTAATGTTGGACATGAAAAACTTGGATTATTTGGTTTTATTTGCAATTTTAATAAAATACAAATTGGAACTTTGATTGATGTCATTGCCTACTTTTCACATTACATATTTGCTCCTGCTAACTAGTAAAATCAAAAGTTTACTCAAAGAATTAAATTATGTTATTAGGAAAGGCAGCATGGAGTAGCATATAGAGAGCTGGTCTCAGAGTCAGGAAAACTTGAGCTTAAGTCCTGAGTCTGATGCATCTAGGCTTGTCTGACACTGAGCCAAGTCACGACCCCACAAGTGTTCTAGGCCACTTTGAAGGGAAAGAGGTTGCAGAGATGCTGCAGACCTCCACTGATCAAAAGAAAATTTACTCACTGGGTATTTTCTATACCTATGAAATAGTTTTTTGTTTGTTTTTAAACAAACAAACAAAACCCAATTGTTACTGCTATATATGAAAACATAGAAGTGTATAGGAAGGATTACATATTATCGGTTTCATTTGAAAATAATTTCAAAATGCATCCTAAGGGCAGATATTGCTCTATAAGCAATAGAATATTTTTCTTTTAAAGAGAAAAAAATGTTAGCATTCCACATGGCTTCAATACACATTTTCCACTCTGGCAGCACAAAAACTGATGACGCACTGTTCTCAATATTTTATAAATCAACTGAAGGCAGCAAACCCTGAAAGATCAAAGTGAGCTTGGGGGCCAGAGCTGGTTTATCACCCAGGGTTCTACTGTCACTGTAATGGCAAATTGCTGGGGCTACTACAGCTTCCATGTCCCAGAAAGATTTGTTCTGCATCTAGGGTTTGTGGAAAGAAAGTCATTTGCCAAAGAGAGGACTGTGTGGTGTGGAGAAATAAAAGGCTAGTCTTGAAGCCAGGATTCGAGGTTCAGTTCTGACTCATGCTGGGCATGTGACTCTGGTCAAGTCCCAATTTCCCAGGCCTTTAGGCCAGTGATGTCAAACTCAAAGAGAAACCTGCCACTAAATGGTACAGAAGGCTCCTGCTGGTAGCATAATGATTTAGAAAATCATATTAACATCATATTATATATGTTCTATTGTATTTTTTTTTGTTTTGTTTAATATTTCCCAACTACACTTTAACCTAGTTAAGTAGAGGGAGTTCTCTCACCTGAGAGTTGCTTAGACCAGTGATATTCCAGGTCTATCCCCTACTCCTATCCCATTGATGAATATAATGCTTTTAGGGATAAGTGACTGGAGGTATATTTGTCTCATTTTCCTTCTTAAATGTCTAGGGAAGTTCTGGGTATACATGAATAGCAACTAACTACTAGACAATACAATGAAGATGATGTGTCCCCCTTCCCGCCCCCCCCTGCCCTGCCCAAAATAAAAGATAGTATAGTAGCTAGCAATGGAAAGGCAATACCAATAGGGGAGTTAAGGAAGTGAGTTTTCTAGACTTCCAGATCTTTCACTGTCACTATAGCAAAATCATTATCTTATTACCTGGAAAGGTTCACTTTGAGTATATAATTTCACAACAGGAAATTTACAATATTAACTCTGTGGAATACCTTCAAATGCCCTCCCACTTTAAAATTTTAGTTATGATTGCTTTACCCTGGATATAAGAAAACAGAAACAAGGAGGCAGCCATTCAAACACACACACACACACACACACACACACACAGAGTCAGTGCTAATGGAAAGCATATGGAGAATATGGCTAAGAAATGGACACTAATATCAAAAGGGTTAGAAGAATGCAATACCTCATAACACCTTATTTGGGGAGGGAAGACTTTCTTCTGGGATCACTGGATAGTAAGTAGGGAACAAAGGAAACATAACATTTGCTGTAAAATAACAATCTCAAACATCATACTATTACTAGTGAAATCCAGAGGAAGGTGTAATGTACAAACTGGACACACTGTAAAGGAGAAAAATTCTCCCAAATATCTGTAGGTGAGCTCCTATCCTGAAGCAAGGGAAAAATAACAATATTCTTTTTATTCTAGCCAATGGAACCATAATTCTGGGGGGGTTTTAGTACAAAATTCACTTTGAAATAATTTTGATTATATTTATCAAGAAAACCCAATCAATTTTATATCAAATTTGCCATCCATTGATACTTAAACAGTGGTCTGGAACTCACTGCTTGTCTTCAACTACAGACAGACAGACAGACAGACAATACACACACACACACACACACACACACACACACACACACACACACACACACACACACCCAAGACAAGAAACTGGATAGTACCAACAGGTTAAGAGTGAGCAATCTGTCTAATCAAACTGCTTAGGTAAAATGTCACTTTATCTTGTTGGAATAGGAGGAAAAGGAAAGAATGAAAAATATTCTAAAAAGGAAAACACCCTAAAAGTAAAAACCTGTTAGTGTATCAGGCTGTATTTTTTAAGGAATTTTTTTTAAGCTGGTGAGATTATAGACTTGTATATTCTAATAAAACCAAGATCTACCCTATCTGTCTGTTCTAAGAAGCTCATGAAACCTGGTAAATTAAACTTGCCAAATAAAGAATTTCCTTCAGGTAATATATCAAATGCACAAAAAGTAGTGGACTAATTTCTAATTTCTATACACCTAATTAAATACCAAATTTGTTTAAAGAAAAAAATATATGGTCACAACCTGAAAGGAACTCTTCCAAGATCCATTACTCTGCAGGTCCTACGAGGACAATCATATCAATTCTATAAAACTTTGTGAGAGACTATAGGCAACACACCAGCAGTCTATAAATCTCTACTTCAAACTCTCCCTTTTCTTCTACCTTCAAGTGACAGGATAGCCTTGGAAACACTGAAACTTCAAGGAGCTTGATTTGTGAAGTCAATGTTTCTCTTTATGAAATGACAATTTTCTGACAGGATTTCAGACCTAACTACCTAACAGAAGGGATGTGCTAGAAGCATACCCAGAGATGGGCCAGAAACTAGGTAAGAACATGTCTTTATGGAGAATAAAAAGGGGACACTACCACCAAATTTGTAAGAGGATTACCAAAAAACAAACAAACAAACTTGCTGTCCACCCCACAACAAGAGAGGAGAGCCACTAACACAGCAAAATGAGGAATAGGAGTTTAAAGACAGAATCACTAGGTCTCTGCTTGTGAGCAGCCCCAGAAAAGATCTCTTTGAGATACCCCAGAGTAAGGTGAGGAAAGGAGCCCTATTCATTTGCATTTTGCCCACAGGCCAGCATGTCAATGAGTGGTAGAGTTGGGATTCCCCAGGAGGCCCCTGGCTCTGACTCTAGGCCTGTCCCACTGCCCCAAGCTGCTTCTTGGCTGCTCCTTTCTGCCTGGATGCCTTAATGGGAAGAAGACTCGGGTGCTCAATACCCTGGGTTCCCTCTTGCCTCTTCCCATATTAGTTTCCCAAGTCTCTGAAGTCTGCTTCTAGGTACAAGTAAAATGCAGATTATTTCAGAATCAAGGGCAATGTCAGCATCAAAGAAGCATTAGTTAAGGATAAATTATCTCACCTCATTAGCAGAAGGAGATACTGTAGGTCAGGGCTGAGGGAATACTGCCAAAGAGAGGCTCAGGGATAAACATGGGGAAACTTAGGAAATTTAAATCTAAAGATCAACCGAATAGAATTGGTTCCCCTTCTAAAATGGGAGTATTTTTCTCAATTTAGCCAAATCATTTACTTTAAATGGAGGAAAGATAAAATTTTAAAATTGCATCGTACACACTAGCATTACTTGCCAAAGGAATGAAATAATGAAAAAATGCACACAGATAGAAGAAAACTTTTAATATGGAATAGAGAATTAGGAGCTGAGGGAAGGAGCAGTGACCAGGTGATAGAACAGGAGGAGCTAAGGCAAAGGATTTTATTTCAGTTTTCACACCTGCTTGTTTCAATGTCCCCTCAGTGTTAAGTTCCCAAAGGAGAGGAAGAGAAACCCTATCCTGTATTGAGATCTATGCTGGAGGTGAGCAACGGGGGAGGGCGTCGGTTCTGTATGTCCGTGTTCTCACTAGACAACAGACAGCACGTTAGGAAATTACACAGGACAGAAGGAGGCAAGTTATCTCTGAGCAAACTCGTCCGCCCCTTCAACTAGCAAATCCTGAACCTCGCTGAGAACTAAGCGGTACTCTGCAAAAGGAAGGAGAATGGAGAGTTAATCAGCTTTTGGTTTTTGAAGGCTACTGAACCTGCATTTTAAAATAAAATCACTCAATGTACTAAGGTACCCAGTTGACATAAAACCCCAACTACCTACCCGAACTATTCATTATTTTGGTCCCCATCTCCATCTCTGTCTAAGCTTAGATTTTAAAACTGACTCCATTTTAGGAAGCATGGCAGCACTGGACAAGGAAGGGGCTGTTTTTGCCACAGATTTCATATCTAGTGCTTTGGAGTCCACATACATTTTTTTTTAAACTTTCTCTTTTCCTGAGAGTATGACTATTTCAAAACACACTGTCATTTGATTTTCCCTCCCCTACTCACTGGGCTGATTTGAGTTTAAATGTGGTTCTTTCTAAAGAAAGGAATTCATGACTTCTTAGGATACCTTCTTGGCTTGATCTATGGATTTATGCTTCTCTTATAAGTCAAGATGAAGCCACAGGAGTTTACTTACATGTAGGGATGAGAGATAAATCTTTTTCTTTTATCTTGGGTAAACATACATGGGACCAGCCAAGAAGGATAAGTAATATCATAGAATTCATTAAGAACATAGATTGTAGATCTAGATGTCTAGTATCACTGTTGCAAATCTCAAAATGGAACCACTGATCTACTGATTAGCATATCTGTTTTCAAAGAAATTAGGAGGAAAAAAAATAAATCATAATGTCCCAAACTGTTCACCTTAGGTTAAGACAAATTCTATTCAGATCTCACCTCATGCAGGAAGCCTTCTCAGGGTAGGTGGGTAGAGTGAGAATGCCTACCTCCCCCGCAAAACTTCTAATTTGAGTAATCATTATCCCCTATGATGTCCACATCTAGCCTACCAAAAGAAAGGGAAAACAAAAATAGGACAGGGGAGAGAGGAAGCTTAACCTAATCATGACAGTGCTTCTTATAATGTCTGCATGATGTTCTTACAGAGAACATATACTCTCAGTGTAATGGAATAAAAGTTCCAAAGAGCAGGAAGAGTGAGAGTGTGTGTGTGTGTGTGTGTGTGTGTGTGTGTTTTGTAGATAATATTCTGTAATATGGGAATGCATCATGCACAGTACAGTGATTATTATTTATTCTCATGGATTTATGGGAAATGGCAGGACTCATTTCTAGAAGTGATACAGTCAGACAATACTAAGAAGGGCTTGCCTAATAGAAGATTATTGCAACTACTATTTTGACCATCTTCCTGATGAGCAGAGCAGCACTAACAGTAGATTTTTTTGACACTAGTCAGGCTGGAATCCTGGCTGGCATTAACAACTTCTAAGGTAAGACTTAAGGAAATAATGAGGAAGAGGTATAGGGCCAAATGATGGAAAAGATAACCCATGTCAGGATGTTTGTGAATGAACCCAGCTATCAGGTACAGTCACTCCTTCCAAACTTATGATTTAATTTTCCTTCTCTATTTTAACAAAATCAATATCCTGAAAAATAGCTTGCATTGTATTTATAAGGATAATTAGCTGCTTAGGTGAAACTATTCAACTCTGTGTGTGTGTGTGTGTGTGTGTGTGTGTGTGTGTGTGTGTATGTATGTATGTGTATATATATATATATATATATATATATATATATATATATAAATATAAATGCATATGTGCATATTGAGATTGAGATTACCCCCAAAACGAGGGAGTTGAAAAGTACATGTGTGTAATACTATTTTTTTTTGCCTTTTTTTGTGGAGCAATGAGGGTTAAGTGACTTGCCCAAGGTCACATAGCTAGTAAGTGTCAAGTGTCTGAGGCCGAATTTGAACTCAGGTCCTCCTGAATCCAGGGCTGGTGCTTTATCCACTGTGCCACCTAGCTGTCCCAACATGGGTAATGCTATTAAGACTACTGTATTTGTTCTTAGAGCATGTTATCTAAAATGCTAAAGATAATGGGCCTCCAACATAACATTTTGGATTTGTAATTATAATCAAGAACCAAACTCCACACAACTCAACACAACTACAATTTAAAACCGTAAACTGAAGTACACAGTGTAATTCATTTTGTAACGGTTGCTAATGAAGATTTTCATCAAGGTCAGAAAAGAGAAACCAATATGGCCACCTGAGCACTTTACAGGGGGTCCCAGATTATTTATGTCCTTTATACTTAGTAGGCAGTCCTGGCTTTGCTGGTCAGACACTGCTATCTGCACAGTGGAATAATTTTCCATGAAATGAAGTAGAAAAAAATTTTTAAATCATATTTTAAAATACATATACTGTTGCTTCCTGGACAAGTTAGACTCTAGAATGGCCCCTGGAGGTTGCCTACAGTTACACCTTTATAATATAGATTTTTTAAAACCCCAGGTACAGAAAGATTAAACAACTTGTCTTAGGTCACATGATAACAGGAGAACGAGAGCTGGACTCTTTGCCAAATCTTATCTTGAATACAAATCAAGCCCCTACCACTACCATTTGATCTTCTACCAAACAACTGTTCCATGCTTAGTAAGGATCCACTTCAGAAATCACCTCTCCATCATATATACTTTTTTTTTTTTAGGGGCAATGAGGGTTAAGTGACTTGCCCAGGGTCACACAGCTAGTAAGTGTTAAGTATCTGAGGCCAAATTTGAACTCAGGTACTCCTGAATCCAGGGCCGGTGCTTTATCCACTGCGCCACCTAGATGACCCCCATCATATATACTTATGATGGCTAAGATTAGTAAGAAGTACTGCTAGTCTTGAAGGCTGAATACACGGTCTACCTACAAAGTAGGACATATAGCATATGGTCTTCATTTAGATGTCTGAAGGCAGAGGCAGTTGGGCTGATAAGCAATTTCAGAAGCTTTTATAATTTAATAATTAAAAGTTAATATTATAGTTACAGTGCCAGAGTGTAAAAACTTTAGTACCAGAGATCTATGCACTACATAGCAAAGAGAACTTCACTCAGCAAGGATGTACCTGTCTGGTGGAAGGTAGGGTAAATGTCATGTTATTGTGGGAAATTCCAATCCCATGGCAGTTATATGATACTATAAACCCTGGACTGTGGATGGCTATGCCAGTGAAGTGTAAGCTTTACAACATTAGAAAGGCTTCAAGGACACCTATAAACCTAAAAAAAGTAATCCAAAAAGTAAATCTCTAAGTCACAAATGTTTAGAAAGAAGCCTTCTGTTCAGCCGATAATAATTTCCTACATAATTACAGGCACTGGCAAAAACACCTCACTTGAAGCAACACTAACAACCATAACACTTTCACCTTATTAGTTTTACTGAATCAATCCAAATTTCCACCTACCGCAACCCCCCCCTTTCATTAGTTACATATAAATGATACTGATTGCAATTTTAAACAAATGAAAAAGATTTTGCAAGAAAAAACATTCATGTCACACCAAGAGAATCCAAAAACCTGAAAAAGTATTATGTGATCAGATTATTCCATTCCTCCAGTGGGACCATTTAAGTGATCCACCATTCTTCCAAGCAATAAAAAATATAGAAAGATGTGGACTGTGTGTCATGACAGAAAGCCTGATAAAGCCAAGCCCAACTTCACACCAGACTGCCCCACTTAAAGAATAAACTGACTATTCAAGTCAGCTGGGAATCCAAATTTATCTCCAAGAAGTACCTGGCTAGATTTCCTCTCCACATTTAGAAATGGGTTCTAAGCAATTAGGAGGTTCTTGAAAAGTTCATTAAAAATCATGACTAACTGGCAAGCAAGGAAATCCCCTCATCATCTCTGTATAATGTAGAACTCTTTGATAGGTACTGAATCAAACTGCTTGCCTGAAATTCTTTAAAAACAAAACAAAACAAAACATCAGGTCTACAGGGAGCCAACTGATAGCTCTAGACGAGTTCTCCTTCACTTGCCTCAGAGTCACTTCAGGTTCAAATAATGGATACTCTCAGCTTGTAAATTCTGGAAGAGAAGTTTCTAGGGTTTTGTGCATTAGTATATCGCATTAGGTCATAACCCAAGATATTTATGAACTCCCTGGAAAAAACTAGTATGGTACCCAAATCACTGTGACAGGAGGAACTGCCAATAAACCCAATGACTTTGTGCCTGCTCTTTCAGAACATGTACTTTTATTTTTAAGAAACAAATGCAGGAGAAGTTGGCTTTTAGTACTTAGAAGAACAGTAGAAAGAACAGGAAGGAGTCACAGACCTGGTTTCGAAGAGGTTGTTGTTGGGATGGCCGTTCCCTGTGTGCGTGGCTTTCTCTGGTTATTGCAGATGTACCAGAATCTACATGAACTGACCCTACTGGAGTAGGCTGGAAAAAAAACAAACAAAAAACCAAATAGTAAAAATCAGTCTGATTCTCTTCCTCTTGTAACCGACAATTAAAATATTGTTATTTTGCAAATGGAAACTTGGTGATGAGGCTGTATCTTCAGTTTTCCCTTTCATAAAAAATACCATGGTCCACATTGGCCCCTAGTCCTCAATGTGAGTATTTAATTCATATTTAAAATGTCTTTTCAAAAAGCCTGGTATAGTATATATTAAGCATGCTCAAGGTCTGTAGGGCAATATGTTTTCTCACTGCTAGAGAAGCAAATTCTGAGATTTTTCTGAAAAAGGAGCTTTCTGTGGTATAAAGTCCATCTATTTTCTGAAATTCCAGGTACCTTAAGTCATATACAATGTCAACTTTTGAAGCATATGACCCAAACTTCCCTTAAAATACTTATTAATGTCTTAACACTGTATAGCAAAGTTATTCTTGCTTTCTACCTCTGAGAGCAGACTGTGGAATCAAACTAAAGGAGTTGATAAATTCAGTATCTATATTCAAGGCAATTATTTTTCTAAAAAATTTAAACAGGAATAGTAGCAGGTGTAAGAGTGAGTGTTGGTCTAAGAATAAGAAAGGACTACTTGATGGGAGAAGATACTTACAATTGGCCTTCCAACCCAGTCATAGGCATAGTCAAAGGTGTAGCCTTTCCTTTCAAAGAGCTCTGTAAAGAGTGTCCGTAAGTAATCATAGTCTGGTTTCTCAAAGAAATCTAATCGCCTGACATATCGAAGGTATGTTGCCATCTCTTCTGTTGGGAAAGGAATTAGAACATCAGAATGAAAAAAGTACATTTTCTGCATAAATTTCTTCAAGTACTAAATGGAACTAAAAAAATTTACCTTGAGTTATCTGAAAGAAATGGTTATAAGTTATGTCTTCTTCCTATTGGTCTGGCAAGAATTATGTACTACCTTGAAAGTTCTTCAAGAAAGTAATCATATGGTACCTTCATATCCACCCAACCAGAATTAGTCATTTCAAAAAGATAAAAATTAATCCACTTCACATCACTAACAGGCACACACCTCAAAGAAAACTCTAAAAGGGCTTTACCTGGAAAGTTCTCACAGAGAGTTTCAATTGGAGTATTCCTTTTGGTGTCTCCGATCTTCTGATACCTTTCTTTCAATGTATCAGCCTACAGGGAACAAAGTAAAATAACTGGAAATAGGTACTGACAATGAGACATTTAATAGATTTGGAGAAGTAATGCTGGTTTTGCTCAAACTAGAAGTTTTTGTTAAGCAGACTCAATTTCCTCTCTGTGCCCCTACATCCAAATCAGCAAACAGGCATATTTAGCAGTGAATAAAACATCTACTTTGCTCAGAAAAACTTTATTTGCAAAATGTATTTAGTAGTCTAGTCAGAGACATAAGCACTATTAAATGGATTAAGAGCACTGAGTAAGAATTTTATTTAAACATTTCCAAATTTGCATGAGATTGGAACTCTGCTGCTATTGGTGTTTAATACTGATTAAATCACATACAATTTTTATCAACTCAAGAACAGAAGTATACACATATATATGGTTTTACTGAAAATCTTTTAGAGACCTGGGTAGAAATAAAATAAAGGTATATATAAACACTTTTAGTATCACAATCCATGGCGGGAGGGGGAGGGGAAAAGCAAAAGATGAATCTGGGTATGAGAATATCCACAAACTAGGGCTAGTGCTGGTTTTATAATATCTTAAAGCATCTGGAGGTGAGGCTTATTAGGGGTATGTAGGCAGAGAAATTTAATGTATCTCAGATATGATCCAGAGCAGGCCCTCAATATGGTTCTTGTGAGACCATACCAAGAATATTCCATTCACTTTTAAGCAATGGTACTACTCTAAGATGAATTGGAAGAATTCCAGGTCTAGAACTGTTAAAAATGGTTCTTGAATTTAGAGTCGAGGCAAAAGAAAAAAATGTATTTGTAAGAGTTAAAAAATGAATTTGACATTCTTAAAGCTGTAAAAGACCTCAAACTATTTGAAAACTATTGTGAAAATGACAGCTATCAAGATGAAACACTGTTATTTAGATTTACTGACTTGCAAATTCTGATTATGTTTGCCATTCCTCACGAATCATGCTCATGCATCTTACCTTGGCTCTAAATATTAGTTTAGTATTTTTATGTCTCAATTATTTAGCCTCAATTTCCTCATCTAAAATTAGGAAGCTAGGCAAGATGATTTCTAAGGTTCCAACTCTATGAAACCGAGGCCCAGGCAGGTGAGTCCTAGGATCACATACCTGAGCAAACCAAACTAACACTCAGTTCTTCTGAATTCTATATAACTGAGACATAAAATACTGTATAAACACTTGAAGCTAAGGAAGGATGAATAAGAATAGAATGATTCATGAAGAAGGACAGAAAACATGCACATACATTTGTTTTGATCTTGATCTGTAATTAAACTGGTGTAAGGGAATTGGATCAAAACAGACTGACATTCTAAGTCTGTGCTTTTAGTATCTGAGTGTTGCTCAAGGCACTGAGAAGTTAGGTGACTTGCCCAGGTCTTCTTTAATCCCAGACTAGCCCTCTATTCACTATGTCATTCTGCTTTTCCTCTCAGAAATGTATCAGTAAGTAAAACTAAATAACACTGTTTAACTCTCAACTTTCATTTTCCTCCGTAAGGTCTTTAATCCACAATGGAGGAGCAAATTCTTTTGATTCCTTCAGAGGAAGTCCTTCCCTGCAAAAGGCAGAGCAGCTGCTGGCATCTACTTGTAAGGAACATTCTTTCTGCCACCCAATGGTAGTGAAGAAGGCATAGTAGTGACAGAAAAGCATAATTAAGGGTAGAAGAGAAAGATTCTTTAAAAATTAATAAAGTATGTTGGAAGTAGGGGGAGTACTTACTCTAGTAAAATGGATTTCTAAAAGGGAAAGAATTCTCAGGAGTCAATACTCAGTGAACATTTAAAAATAATGAATCAAAGGCAAATTGCTCCTGGTTCTATTTCTTTAGGCAATCTTCCACTTTGTAATTATAATAGCAATCAACATAGTCACCTGCAAATTAGCAAATGAGTACAGAAACAAAATCCTAAATTATTATTATTTTTTTCACATATACCTTGAGTCCTTGCCAGGGTAAGCTGCCTCGAAGGAAATACATGAACATATGGCCTAAGGCTTCCAAATCATCCCTTCGGCTTTGCTCTAAAAGGTAAAACAGATCAAACAATAGAATTGCAGCTATTAAAGCAAAACTGGAATCACAACCAGTAGTTCCCTAAAAACCATTTTGCTGTGGAAAAGCTCTTTTTACTAATTCTTTTTATATCTGGGGACAATATTTTAGATCATAGTAACATGTACATATTCCTTTGTCTAGAGCTGTCATTGGCAAGTAAATCCCATGTAGCAAATGCAAAACTAGAAAGTAGCCCAAACCAATGAATCCTAAATTTTCAAGGCAATAAAAGAATGATTACTCCTAAAACAGTATTTAACTTTTTTATTCATCAGAGTACTTTAAAATTTTCTATCAGTTTTATATGGGCAGCTCATGTGATTAAAATCTGTTCCACTCATATATATGTGTGTATGTGTATATCTATGTATATATCTATGTATATATACTGCCCCTAAATTACTTTAGAGTATCATGTAATATTTATTAACGTGTCCTATACAGACATGGGAATTAATTAATTAACTTATTTATTTATTTTTTCGGGGCAATGAGGGTTAAGTGACTTGCCCAGGATCACACAGCTAGCAAGTGTCAAGTGTCTGAGGTCAGATTTGAACTCAGATCCTCCTGAATCTAGGGCCAGTACTTTATCCACTGCGCCATCTAACTGCCCCTTAGACATGGTAATTTAAAAGCAAACAGAGACACTGCTCTCTGGAAGTTTATCAACTAAAACAAACTTTTAAATTTTAAAGGTTTGTTTTTTTGAGAGTGTAGATAGAAAGAGGAAGGGGAACAAATGAAATGGCAAAATGAGTATATGTATATACTACATTAATTTCTCAAATATACTGACATTACAATTCCAGTAGTCAATTAAACTAACAGCTTTATTAAATTCTAATTTCAGAATACTATTTATATCAAACCTCTCACGTTTATGAAAGTCTCTAGGTTATATGAAAAGAAACTACAAGAGTAAAACTGAGAGCTAGTTTGAGCTATACTTAAATATTTAACCCGATAATCTGATACAGGTAGGTTGGATAAGCCAGTCAAGCAACCCAGGATATAGAGACAGCAGACTTGACCATAGTTTCTCATTATGTGGAATTGGAACAGAAAAACAAATAAGTATAACTATACACAGAGAAATAGGCTTTAAAAATGGTGCTTAGGATGATGTCTTTTGAAAGGTTTTAATTGACATTAGGGGAGTACGGTTATGTATGTATTTGTTTGTTTTTCTGCTGGGCAATGAGGGCTAAGTGACTTGCCCAGAGTCACATAGCTAGTAAATGTCAAGTGTCTGAGCCTGGATTTGAACTCAGGTCCTCCTGACTCCAGAGCCAGAACTTTATCCACTGTGCCACCTAGCTGCCCCTGTTATGTATTTTTATGACACAAATAAGGAGACCAAAAAAAAGGTAGCCACCAATCAATTGAAACCAGTTTTTATAAAAAGAATAGACTGGATCATAAAGAATGATTCTCAGAATGGAAAGTGATCTCAGAAGATATCCAATTCAACTCATACCTGAATCAGGTGCTTTTGCCTCTGGGGCCAGGATGAAGTATACAAGGAAATATTTTATATGGCTAAAAACAAAACAAAATACTGCTCACAAAATTAAAGTCTAAAACAGGGCTTAAAGAAGAAGAGATGAAAAGCCTACAAACTCATGGAAGAAAAAACAGAGTGGGGTAAGGTTTTTAGCAAAGGCTCTTCCTGTAGCCTCTTATGTTGTATCATAACTGTTCATTGCTTCTCTGTTTTCACATTCACTTCCCTTAAAAAGAGGCCCCTATGCAGTAAAAATTCATCAGGAAATGATTGCAGTTTACTATGGTACTCTAGGGGGCACAATTCTCTAAATTATTATAATGGACTGGGGACACCAATAGCTACCTTACTCAAACAAAAACATCAACTATTCTCCCTTTCTAGATAGACAGGCTGCCTCAAAAACTTTTGTAAGCTTATGTCAAACCCAGAAATATGCCTGTTATCTTTAAATACTGGCATGAATTGAGACACTGGGCTTTAGAAGCAATGATGCCTTCAAGATAATTGTAAAAAGTAAAGCTAAATCAATGTTAATTTCCATTATTTCCTTTCACATATGATTCATGTGGGTCATTTTCATTATCAGTGAGGATGAGTTCCAAGACCAGTGACCCATGAATTATTTCAGGACAATCAAAGTTTCATGTAATTTCACATAGGACTGCTTTCAAACACTTGAAAAGCTGTGCTTGCTTTCAAGGTACAAACATTCCCCAAATTTAGATATCACCTGTCTTTTAGAGAGAAAAACAGATTATGTGATTTGGTCTTTGAGACTCATGAAAGAAGGTTGTTCTTTCATGACCAGAGTTTCATTAACTAATTATTTGTTTTTTGTTTTGTTTTTTAGTGAGGCAATTGGGATTAAGTGACTTGCCCAGGGTCACACAGCTAGTAAGTGTTAAGTGCCTGAGGCTGGATTTGAACCGAGGTACTCCTGACTCCAGGGCTGGTGCTCTATCCACTGTGCCACCTAGCTGCCCCTCATTAACTAATTATTAGAGAAGGTATTTAATGTGATGTTGATAGCAAACTGGATACCTTCGAGGCCACAACCCCTCACTCCCTTCCTAGACACACACACACACACACACACACACACACACACACACACACACACACACGTGAAATCTTGTTAAACATACTCAGATTCAAGGTACAAAATACATTCTACTGGACACATGCCAAAGACATGTCTATTCCTTACAGTATACTAGACACAATTTGACCAATGCCAAACTCTGATTAGAGACATAATCCTTTCTAGCCTTTATCCAGCAACAAGTGACAATAATGATTTAAGGGGGCTACTCTGACTCCAAAATAACATAACACTATATACCACTTGTTTTAGTGTTCCCTGAGTGTCCCTGCCCATCACCAATGGAGTTATAAAATCAAGAGAAGATTGCCTAGTGCTGGAGGGTAACATTAGACACTTACCTCCAAGATATAAAATAATATATCACATAGGAAAAAAAAATGTACACAGAGAGGATTGTCAGTAGCACTTAAGCAAATGATTGTATTATCTATTATCTTTTAAAGCCATGTAAGATTTATCTCTAAGAAGAGAAACTGAATGTTTCAATAAGGCATATCTTGCCCAATTCTTTACTTTTAATATTTAGCCAAATCAGGATTTGTTTCTAAAAACTGAGAAAATATTTCTATCACACTAGATTTCCTTTCCTTTTTTTTGGGGGGGGGGGGCGTTGGGTAATGAGGGTTAAGTGACTTACCCAGTGTCACTCAGCTAGTAAGTATTATGTGTCTGAGGCCAGATTTGAACTCAGGTCCTCCTGAATTCAGGGCCAGTACTTTATCCAACTGTGCCAACTAGCTGCCCCCATCACACTAGATTTTAATGTAAGTGGTGCCGCATTGTTTTCAAAATCTCCCGAACCACTAGAAACGAAATCTGAACATACCAATGTTTTTTACTCATTGACAACTTTGTGGACTTGCTACTATTCTACAGATTACATCAAAAGCACAAATCCATATTCAACAAATTAAATTCTCTGAAGTTCCTCAGAAAAGGGAATATATTAAAATATTCCTTTATTATAGTTATATTTTGAAAACTATTTTGTAATAAAACTAACATATTCAGACAATATAGTTATTACACCTGAAGGTGTAATAGTAGATGAAGTTTTTTATATGTATGTTATAGGCTAATTACTAAGTAAGGTCTTCTAGCATGATTAGTAGAAATGCAAGTACTTGAGGAATAGCAAATAAATTTATATTGACTAATACCCATAATCCAGACTAAGGCTGAAGGAATTAACCTGGTAAAAGTAGTATAAACAAAAACATAATGCATGATTTGGCTAATAGTTCTTTCCTGGTGTGGAATTAGCCCTAGTAAGGACCTATTCTTACATTCACATAGATGCCCAGAGATGTAACTGCAAAAATCATTAATTAAATGATTCCAGTCAAATGTCATTACACTTTACATAATAAAATAACAAAAATTATTATCTTAGCACATGAAAACAGTCTAACTCATTTAGTGGTCTAACAATATCTTATTCTATATGAGGTCTTGAAAGTCAGTAATTTACTGCCTTGGTTTCAGAAAATGTAAAAAAAAATTATCCCACAAAACAGTAAGAATTGAGACTTGAAATACATGATGATATCAAAGATGGAAAAGTGGTATAGAAATGAATATTTGTTTTTAGTGAACTGTCCCTTTCTGGAAGAAAACTGAACACACCTTTGCCAAGATGGGTATTGATGGACATATATCTTGCTGTTCCAGTTAAACTCTTGTGTTCCCTGTATGGTATATGTTTTTTGGTTTCAGGGTCAATGTATTCCTTGGCCAGGCCAAAGTCTATAATGTGTATAACATGCTCCTTCTTGTTGCCTTGTCGGCCAATCAGGAAGTTCTCTGGCTTGACATCTCGATAAATGAGGTTCTTTGAGTGCACATATTCCATTCGAGAAATCTAAAAGAAGGTAAAAAAACCTTGGTTATTGAGAAATATTCCCACGTCTCTATAACTGCATTTCTGAAAACAACTCCTCCTCCAAAAGAAAAAAAAAATCACACAAGAAAGGAAGAAGTAAAAGTTTAATTCTTTCCAGATCACAAACTTATTTGGAAAATGATTCAAAAAATTCACAAATGGCTTAGATTCTGTTTGTATTTACTTTAATATATACTTTACTTAAGATTCATGGCCAACAACTGAGTCCCAGATATCTTAGTGCAGGTGTCTGGTAGATCAGAATTAATCAGCAGATCTTGGAACCTTGCCTGGTATATCTATAAGCCAACAGCCACTGTCATGTATCCCCCTCTGCAACAGTGTTCTAAGTATGCTAGTGGGGAATCATAGAATGTAAGAGGGAGAAGAGACCTTAGAAACCATTTAATTCAAACCCTTAATTTTACAGATGAAGAAACTGAGGTAGAGAGGGTAAGTTACTTATTCAAGGTCACAAAGTTACTGAGCAGCAATTAAAATTCATGCTTCCTGACTCTAAATTTAATACTACTCACTATGATGACCATGCTGTTTCCTTTTAGCAGGACACTGCCGTCCCATCCCACATACTGTCAGTACCACTCCTAATCCACAGGTGTTACCAAGACTAAAGGAAAATGCAAAATAATTTCCCCTCATAAAATGATTAGAAATCCTTTAGTGGCTACTGCCTGCAGTTCAGAAATTAAAATGGAAAGCTGTTTGTCCATTCTGCTATTTACCACCAATACTAACTACACGATTCAAAACATACATACTAGAAAAAATAAAGCATATGCCAATAAATGTTTCAAACCTAAAACTCAATCTTTTTCTATTTCTATCTTAAAAAGTAAAGATTTTATAGTGCTAAAGTAAACATAATGCAGAAATGGTGAATCATGAAACTATCATCTAAAAAATTTTTTAAATGGAGATAACAATACATGTACTAACTACTTCACAAAATTGTTATAAGTACTTTGTAAAGCACAAGGTGATATGTAAAAGTGAGCTTTTAGTCATGTTACTATTATTATCTTTGTAAAAAAGATTTATATTTACATAGGCTTTTCTAATCATTGATGAAAGCTATAGGATTTTAGCTATCTGAATTTTAGGCTGAGAAGACAGGAAAGATTTCTTTAGTTTAAGTCTTGCCTATTACATGTGACCATTTGTTGATAAATAATCATATCTACATCTTTTTCTAACGGATGGACAGTCTTATGGAAATTATTCATTTGATCCTTAAATTGGTTTCAGTTTCTAAATTGAAGTACTTTCTTTTTTCAAGAACTAAACAACCAGCCTCTACAACTATGGCAATCTCTGCTGTGAAAGGAGGCAAGAATAGACTTTTCATCACGGTAGAATCTCCCTTATGTTGCCTCAGACCCTGCAACAGCTGCTCAGTGTGTTGTATCTCATGTCTTTTCATGAAGCCAACCAAATGGAAAACTTATTACCATGTGTTAAAAATCTATAAGTAAGTCATTAAGTAAATCAGTTTTGACTAAATGATTTCAAGAATTATACTCTTTTCTCTAAATTATTTGCTTCACTTTTAAAGATGGGATATTGCACAAGGTGAAGATTGTTTTTATGTATTAGAGTATTTATAAATTTGGGTTTGGAAATATAGGCCTGGTGTTATTTTTCTTTGTTTAAATCTGATGTCCCTGGAAGCTTCCTAGAATGGAAAAAAAAATATGAAAAGTCAGATACTACTCGATGAATCATTCCTAGTTAATACACAGTCTGGAAACATGGTTTTATATACATATAGGTATATATAAACATACATATATATCCATATATGTAAACACATATATACACACATAAATACATGAAAGGCTTAGATACAGTTGCAAACTCCATCACCACAGTCTTTACTTACCAACTGGATGGCTATCATTAACACAGTCTTCAAAGTAAACGTTCGGTCACAGAGGTCAAACAAGTCCTCCAAGCTAGGGCCAAGAAGCTCCAGTACCATGGCATTGTATTTCCCACATGGCCCAAAATAATATACTTGGGGTAGGCCTTCAGCTAAAATTGAGGGAGAAAGAGATTAAAGCAAATTAAAAATCAAAACACCTGGCAACATTGGCCTGAATTCAACAGGGATAATGACCTTATAGTCTTTAGGATGAGATTTATTTCCATTTTCTTCCATGATTCTTAGGAGAGAAGTTGAGTTTCAATTCAAACTAACTAGAGATGGTGTTGGGATGTAGGAATGGTCAGTTATAATACCTGAGCACCAAGTACATTCCCAGTTCTATACAGAACAGATAATTATCCATCATCCATTATCAGCTCATAGAATAAACTATTCTTCCCAAAGGATGCCTTAAAGTACAGTATAATAAAAGGGTCAAATGATGGCTCAGTGACCTTTTCAGATCAAGCTAACAGATCACACTGCACCAGCTGGTTTCATTGATGCTCCCCAAGCTCGCTGGTAAAGAAACATTTTGCAGTTTGCATTTGTTGCCCCACAAAGGGCTCAAACTAAACCCTCCAGAGGAGAGGTAGTAGCGCCTACTGCTCTGGCCATGCACCAGGACAACAGGGCCTCTTCTAGCACAGAAGTTGGTATTTCCTGTTCTCTTATTATCTGCTGGAGACAAATCAACAGATGCTTAGGGTTTGACTTCTGTAAGTAATTGTGAAAGGCAAAAAGCTGGACTTTTCACCAGATTTGTTGTAACCCACAGCCACAAGCTAATTTCTACTTTTCCACTTTCATGATAGGAGTTTCCTCCACAGTGTATAGATAAGACAACAGAACATTTTCAAACTATATGGCCTCCAACTACTTAAATAATTGGAGGAAAATTCAGTGCTTTTGAGTGGGCTATGCCAATACAATAAAAATGACAATACTACCAAAGCTAATTAGCACTTTTATTGCTATGACAATACAATTACCAAGGGGATGCTTTATAGAATTCTATAAAATAATGTAAACTATCAAGGGAAATGATGAAAAGAGGTAGGGATAAAGTGGGAATAGCACATCTAGATCTCAAACTATATCATAAAGCAGAAGTCATTAAAACAATTCAGCAGGGGCAAGTAGGTGGCACAGTGGATAAAGCATCAGCCCTGGATTCAGGAGGACCTGAGTTCAAATCCAGTCTCAGACACTTGACACTTAGTAGCTGTGTGACCTGGGGTAAGTCACTTAATCCTCATTGCCCTTCCCACCCCCCAAAATTAGCATTGATTAAAGGGTACAGAGAAAGATTAATGGAAAGGACTAGACATGGAAGAATCAGAAACAATTTAACTCAATAAACCAGTGTTCAAAAAATCTGGAAAATATACATTATTCTTTTTTGGGGGGTGGGACAATGAGGGTTAAGTGACTTGCCAAAGGTCACACAGGTATTAAGTGTCAAGTATCTGAGGCCAGATTTAAACTCAGGTCCTTCTGAATCCAGGGCTGGTGCTCCATCCACTGTGCCACCTAGCTTCCCCCAATATAAATTATTTTAAAAAGAAGTGTCTATTTGATAAAAACTCCTGAGAAAACTACAATGTAGCCCGGGAGAAATCAGCCAAAGAATATCACTGTACAACATTTCCCACAACAGATTATAAATGGGTATGTAACCATAATATTAAAAATAGAAACAGATCATATAAAAATATGGGTAGGAGATGTGTTCTTAAAAAAACAAGACATATATGCAAAAAACAATATTTCTGATCACCTGAAACTTAACAACCATTTGAAAGAATGGTCCAAATCATTAATAATCAGAACAGTACAAATTGAAATAGCCTTGAGGTTTCATCTCATAACCCTGCAAATTGGCAAAGATGGCAAAAGATGAGAATAATTAATGTTGAGCAAGTTGTGGGAATACTGGTACACCAGAGCATTCCTAGAGGAACTGTAAATTGGTATAACCATTTTAGAAAGCAATGGGGAATTATGTAAATAAAGTGATCAAAATGTCTTTAACTTTCAACTCACTATTCCACTAAATTCTACTTTTAGGCTTATACCCCAAGGAAGCCACTGCTAAGAAAGTCCCCATATACATTAAAATATTTATGGCAGAAATTTTTTGTGATAGCAAAGAAGTGAAAACAAAATAGATACCTATAGATTGGGACATGGCTAAAAAACTGTGATAGATAAGTGTAATGGAATTTTATTGTGTTTTTGTTTTGTTTTGTTTTTGCAGGGCAATGAGGGTTAAGTGACTTTCCCAGGGTCACACAGCTAGTAAGTATCAAGTGTCTGAGGCCAGATTTGAACCCAGGTTCTTCTGAACCCAGGGCTGGTGCTTTATCCACTGCACCACCTAGCTGCCCCCGATCTTATTGTGTTTTAAGAAATCGATGAATATGAAAAATACAGAAAATATGGGAAGATTTATATGAACTGATGCAAAATGAAGTTAAGCAGAAACAATATACACAATGACTACAGAAATACAGATGGAAAGATGACCACAATAAAATCAAAACTGAATGTTGTAAAATTATGAAGAACAAGCATGGCTCCAGGGAAGAGTAAAAGAAGATATTCCTACCACCTCAACCCTTTGCAGAGGTGGAAGGTCCACTGAGTATGATCCACTGCACATATTGTCAGATTTTTTTTTTTGATGTGTTGATCCATTACACTAATTTTTTCCTCCTTTTTTGTCTTTAAAAAATATTATTATATGGGGCAGCTAGGTGGCACAGTGGATAGAGCACTGGCCCTGGAGTCAGGAGTACCTGAGTTCAAATCCAGCCTCAGACACTTAACACTTGCTAGCTGTGTGACCCTGGGCAAGTCACTTAACCCCAACTGCCTCACTTAAAAAAAAAATTATTATATGGACCTAATATGATACACAGCTTTCTGGGAAGGGGAGTAAAAGGAATACTGGGGAAAACTATGGTAATGTTAAAAAGAAAAAGAATAGTTGGAAGAAAGAAGGGGAAGGTTACATTTGGAAATGAAGGTGATATGAAAGCAAAAAAAATATAGCAATAATACATTTTTTTGCAAGGATCACTGTGACCATTTACCTCCGTTTTCTTTCTAGGAACTGATTAGGCTATTTTCCCTTCATTAGCTCTAAAAATGAAACAGGATTTCAGATGAAGACACTATCTTTCACCCTTTGCTCTGATGTATTTCAATTTCCTTAAAATATATAAGGCCCAACAACTATTCTCATTAAGTCCTTCTGAGAAATTCAAAGTCAGACACTGCATGTTGTAGATTTGTACTTTGTTTTGTTTTGGAAGGCAATGAGGGTTGAGTGACTTGTCCAGGGTCACACAGGTATTAAGTGTCAAGTGTCTGAGGCTAGATTTGAACTCAGGTCCTCCTGAATCCAGGGCCAGAGCTTTATGCACTGCACTACGTAGATGCTCCCAGATCTGTACGTTTTGGTCAGAATTAGAGTGAATATAATTTGGATTGAGTTTCCTCAGTTTTGGTAGGACATAACTCATTTAATCAGTGTTTGATGTCATCAATACCTGACTTTCTCAGTACAAATATTAAAATCATCAAAAGAGGATTGCTTCCTTAGTTAGCTGAACTATAAATCTTGAAAACTGAAGAAGTCTAAAATTTATTACCATCTAGATCACTTTTTTAATCCCTAGAGACAAGGAGTCTCATTCTTGTATCATTTGGTAGACAAATTTGGCCACCATGTTTATAAAAAAATTGGGTAAAGATTTCTTTTTTTTTGGGGGGAAATATCTGCCAATTTTTAAATATGATATTTTATCTACAATTCTTCTCTCTATACCTTGGAAGAACTGAGAAACTTCTACTCTATCACTAATCTTTTAGAGCTATGGTGTCTTTCATTTTTTGATCATGCACTCTTACAGGGAAAAAAAATTTGTGCACATGTACTCAACAAATGTACATCATTCATAAGTTACACATATAGATAAACTATACTAATAATTATGGGCACTAAACAATATACACAAAAGTAGAAATTAAAGAATGGTAAAGATGAACCATTACTTTGAAAATAAATTTTTATTAATAGTTTAAAATTTTTTTGCTCTCACTAAAATACTGTTAATAGTAATACTTTAACAAATGAAATGAAACAGAATATGCTTCATTACTTTTGAAAATATTTGAAAATATTTGTTTAATATTTTGTAATACAGTAATTTCAATTTGTTTCTAAGTTCATTTTATTTTCATACTTGGTTTTAATGGCTGGCATAGCTGAAAAAGATTACCTTACAAAGATGCATCTGAGAGAAGTACATCATTGGTTATACTTACAAAACCATAATATTCATTTTTTATTCCCATTCACCAATTCTACAAAGGTTTTTCTTAAATTTGGCTAATAAATTTCCATCTTCTGTTTTGTCAATCAACTGGTCTTACAAATAAATCCAAAGGTGCTGCATTTTAAAATTTTAAACAAATGGGCTCAAAATCTACTAAAATCCTTCCTTTCTAAGTTTTTTAAAGTTAAAAAATTCTGTTTTCAAGTTTTTTAAATTTTAGGTATGAAGCAAATAATTTTTAGCAACTCAGACAAAAATGTAAGGATTTAAGAGGAGAGAGAAGACAACAGTGTCAAATGCAAAGAGGTCAAGTATAAAATGGACTGAAAAAAAGGCCACCAAATTGAGCATTTGGGAAGAGATCCTTGGTAACTTTCAAGAGAACAGCCCTAGATATTTGAGAAGTAAAAGACAAGGAAGGGGAAACTGGAAGACTAGAAAGATGGTGCTAACTTCCACATAAATAAGGAATTTTGGAAAAGGAATATAGTTTTGGGGAAAGATCTGATGTAGGCAGTGACTCATCCAATGTCTGTTCTTTCTATGTTCCTCACTCTCAATGAAAATGAATAAATGAAAAAGGATTTAAGTACCTATTGTGTGCAGCACAAGTACAAAAGCAGGACAGTCCCTGTTTTCAAGGAGCATATATTCCAGTGAAGGAAATATATACATAGGATGCTTTACCTGTAAATCTGATAGTCCTAAGGGTGCACTCATATTGCAGATACCACATCTTTAAATGTTCCATGAATAAAAGCATATTGGTTTCTGATGGTAAACCATTAGACAATGCCAAACATGTGGTCAGAGATTTACCATCAGAAATCAAAATGGGAGGGGCAGAACCAAGATATCTGATTTCTCCCAAATTCCTCAAGTCTAGGCAGGTCTTGCCTTGGCAAGCCAACACCAGGCCTTGGGAGTTACTGATTCAGTGGTGGCAGCTTCCAGAACACTCCACCTAAAAAATGGCAAAGTGGGGGTGGGGGGTTGGGGGGGGGGTGGACAAATGGTCCAAAGATTACAAGGATCCCTTTCCTGGAACTGGGTATAGGACTCTCATGCATTGCCCAAACAGGGCCCTAGGTTACAGTTCCAAGGCAAGGAAAAACCCTAGCACATTGAAATGTGAGGCTACAGGGAAGTGGGGAATGCTGGTCAGGGTTCCAGAGTGAAGAGTGCTTATGGTCAGTCAAAGAACAGAGCACAGGCCAAGAGAGCAGTGACCACACCTCACCTTAGATCATACCACCTTGGAAAAACTAAAAACTTACAGACTCCCAGAACTAGCTCCCAAAATAATAGCACAAAAAAACTTGAAGGTGGGGACAGTGTCTCCTTCACCCACCACTGGAACAGAGTCTGCACAACTTTAACATCCAGTTAAAAGTCAAGAAATAGGCTGGGGAAATGGCTAAGCAACAACAACAAAAAGAACCTGACCACAGAAAGTTTACCATGGTGACAACAAAGATGGAAGCAAACTCAGAAGAACACAACGAAGTCAAGAGAGCTACATGCAATTCCTCGCAGAAAAATTACATTGGACTGAAGCCCAAAAAAAGAATTCTGAGAAGAGCTCAAAAAAGGCTTTTAAAGATCAAATAAGAGAGGTAAAGTTAAGACTGGGAGAAGAAATTACAGTAATGAAAGATAATCACGAAAGAAAGTCAACAGCTTATTAAAGGAGGCCAAAAAAAAAATATGGAAGAAAGTAACACCTTAAAAAACAGAATAGACCAAATGGTTAAAGAGACAGAAAAATCTACTGAAAAGAGAACTCCTTAAAAAGCAGAACTGGCCAAATGGAAAAAGATACACAAAAATAAACTAAAGAAAAAGACTCCTTAAAAGTAGAATTTGGCCAAATGGAAAAAGATGTACAAAAGCTTATTGAAGAAAATCATTACTTATAAATTAGAACTTGGCAAGTGGAAGCTAATGACTCCATGTGATATCAAGAAACAATAAAACAGCATCAAAATAAATTTTTAAAAGCTAGAATAAAATGTGAAATATATCATATGAGAAACAAATGACCTGGAAAATAGTTCCAGAAGAGATCATTTAAGAATTATTGGGGGTGGCTAGGTGGCGCAGTGGATAAAGCACTGGCCCTGGATTCAGGAGTACCTGAGTTCAAATCCAGCCTCAAACACTTGACATTTACTAGCTGTGTGACCCTGGGCAAGTCAATTAACCCACATTGCCCCGCCAAAAAAAAAAATAAATAAATAAATAACTGGACTAGAGGGCAGCTAGGTGGCACAGTGGATAAAGCACTGGCCCTGGATTCAGGAGGACCTGAGTTCAAATCTGGCCTCAGACACTTGGACACTTACTAGCTGTCAAGTCACTTAACCCTCATTGCCCCACAAAAAAACACAAACTAAAAAAGAATTATTGGACTACCTGAAAGCCATGATTAAAAATAAAAGAGCCTAGACATCATCTTTCAAGAAAGTGTCAAGGAAAACTGCACATATAGCCTAGAACTAGCAGGCAAAATAGAAACGAAAAGAATCCACTTATCATTTCCTAAAAGAGATTCCAAAATGAAAATTCCCAGGAATATTATAGTGAAATTCTAGAGCATCCAGGTCAAGGAAAAAATACTTGAAGTAGCCAGAAACAAATAATTTAATTATGATAGAACCATACTAAGGATAATACAAGATTTAGCAGCTTTTATATTAAAGGGGTAGAAGGTTTGGAATATGATTTTCCACTGAGCAAAGGACCTAGGATTACAACCAAGAATCACCTAACCAACAAAACTCAGTATAATCTTTCAGAGGAAAAAGGAAATTTAATGAAATAGAGGACTTTCAAGTATTCCTGATGAAAAGTCCAGAGCTAACCAGAAAATCTGACTTTCAAATACTATCCATACTCAAGAGAAGCATAAGAAGGGGGGCAGCTAGATGGCGCAGTGGTTAAAGCGCTGGCCCTGGATTCAGGAGTACCTGAGTTCAAATCCAGCCTCAGACACTTAACACTTACTAGCTATGTGACCCTGGGCAAGTCACTTAACCCCCATTGCCCCGCAAAAAAAAAAAAAAAAAAAAAGAGAGAAGCATAAGAAGGTAAACAGGAAAGAGAAATAATAAGGGATTCAATAAGGTTAAGCTATTTGAATTCCTACATAAGAAGATGATACTTATAATTCCTAAGAATATTATCATTATTAGGGCAGTTAGGAGTACATACATAGACAGAGGGCACTGGCAAGAGTTGAATATGATAGCATGACAGCTTAAAAAAAAAATCAAATTATGGGGTGAAAAAGAGGAAGGACTATGATGGAATGATAGCTTAAAAAAGAAAGGAAAATGGGGGAAGCTAGGTGACGCAGTGGGTAAAGCACCAGCCCTGGATTCAGGAGGACCTGAGTTCAAATTCAGCCTCAGGCACTTGACACTTACTAGCTATGTGACCTGGGCAAGTCACTTAATCCTCATTGCCCCACCAAAAAAAGAAAAAGAAAAAAAAAAAGGAAGGTAAGGAAGAAATAGAATGGGGTATATAATCTCACATAAAAGAGGTGTGAATGAGTTTCCACAGTGAAAGGAAAGATGAGGGTATGTATAGCAGACAATGTTTGAACTTTACTCTCACTGGAATCACATACATACTCAGTTGGGTATAGAAATCAAATAAGTTGGGGAAAGAGACAAGAGAAGGTGGGGAGAAGCAGATAGAAAGGAAGGGAGATGGGGGAGGTATGTTCAGAAGCAAAGCATTTAAGTAAGCATCTAAGGTTGAAAGGAGAGAGAAAGATAAAAAGGGAAGGGGGAAAGAATGGAGGGAAATACACAGTAATCATAACTGTGAAAAAAATTTTAAGGAAAGTTTCTCTGATAAAGGCTTCACTTCTCAAATATATAGAGAATTTAGTCAAATTTATAAAAATTCAAGTCATTTCCCAATTGAAATGTTCAGATGATATGAATAGGTAGTTTTCGGGTGAAGAAATCAAAGCTATTTATAGTCATATAAAAATGCTCTAAATCACTATTGATTAGCAAAATGCAAATTAAAATAATTGAGCTACCTATCAGATTGGCTAATATGACAGGAAAGGAAAATGACACATTGAAATGGATGTGAGATATTTGGAACACTAAAAGCACTGTTGGACCAACCATTGCAGAGAGCAATTTGGTACTATGGCTAAAGGGCTATAAAACCATGCATAGGAACAGGGCCAAGATGGTGGAGGAAAGCCAGTGACTCAGCTGAGCTCTTCCTAAAAACCTTCCAAATACCTTAAAATAATGCCATAAAACAATTCCTGGAGCAGCAGAACCCATAAAATGACAGAATAAAATAATTTTCCAGCCAAAGACAGCTTAGAATGTCAACAGGAAAGGTCTGTTCTACTGGGGTGAAAGTAGAGCACAGCTCGGTGTAGGCTGCACCAGTGCAGACCCAGCCCCAGCAAACCAGGAGCAGGCCTTGGGAGCCACTAAATCAGCAGTAGCAGAGACTGCTTCAGCAACTCTCAGCTCAGATGGTAAGGGGGTTGAACAACTTGTCAGATGGAGACTGCAGGGGCCTATTTACTGGCACTGAGGCAGGACTCTGTTGCTTTGTTCATACTCCAATCCAGGTTGCAGTCCTTGGGGAGAGTTGCAGGGTGAGGAGGAGCACTCAAACACCAGAGCTTATGGCTGCAGTGGAAAAGAGACCATCTTCACAGTTCCAGGGCAGAAAAGAGTGCTTGTGGTCGCTCAAAGAACAAAGCACAGGCCAGTAGAGTAGTATACACACCTCTCCTTCGATCAAACCACCTTGGAAAACTGAAAACTTTCAGGTCCGTAGAGGTATCTCTGAAAATAGCTGCACAAAAACCTTGAAGCTTGGGACAGTGCACCCTCCACCCTGAAAGCAGAGCCCCACTTCAGCAAAGAGTTAAAAGTCAACAAATAGGCTGAAAAAAAGAGCAAAAAAACAGAAAAAATATTCTGACCATAGAAAGATACTACGGTGACAAGGAAGATCAAAACACACACTCAGAAGAACTTAACAAAGTCAAAGTTTCCACATCCAGAGTCTCCAAGAAAAATATAAATTGGTTTCAGGCTATGGAAGAGCTCAAAAATAACTTTGAAAATAAAGTAAAAGAGGTAAAAGAAATATTGGGAAGAGAAATGAGAATGATACAAGAAAATCATGAAAAAAGAGTCAACAGCTTGATAATGGAGACACAAAAATTCAATGAAGAAAAAAAATTCCTTAAAAAGTAAAACTGGGGGCAGCTAGCTGGTGCAGTGGATGAGACACCAGCCCTGGATTCAGGAGTACCTGAGTTCAAATCCAGCCTCAGACACTTGACACTTACTAGCTGTGTGATCCTGGGCAAGTCATTTAACCCTCACTGCCCCATTAAAAAAAAAAGAAAAGAAAGAAAGAAAAGTAAAACTGGCCAAATGGAAAAGGAGGTCCAAAAGCTCACTGATGAAAATAATTTCTTAAAAATTAGAATTGAGAAAATGGAAGCTAATGACTTTATGAAAAGCCAAGAAACAATCAAACAAAAACAAAAGAATGAAAAAAAGAGAAGACAATGTGAAATGTCATTGGAAAAATAGCAGAACCAGAAAATAGACCTAGGAGAGATAATTTTAAAATTATTTGACTACCTGAAAGTCACAATCAAAAAAAGAGCTTAGGGGGCAGTTAGGTGGCGCAGTGGATAAAGCACCGGCCTTGGATTCAGGAGTACCTGAGTTCAAATCCAGCCTCAGACACTTGACACTTACTAGCTGTATGACCCTGGGCAAGTCACTTAACCCCCATTACCCCACCAAAAAAAGGAGCTTAGACATCATTTTCCAGGAAATTATCAAGGAAAACTTCCCTAATATTCTAGAACCAGAGAGTAAAATAGAAATTGAAAGAATCCACTGATTACTTCCTGAAAGAGATCCCAAAATGAAAAGTCCCAGGAATATTATAGCTAAATTCCAGAGTTTAGAGATCAAGAAAATATTGCAAGGAGCCAGAAAGAAACAATTCAAGTATTATGGAACAACAATCAAGATAACACAAGATTTAGCAACTTCTACATTAAAGGATCGGAGGGCTTGGAATATGACATTCTGGAGGGCAAAGGAACTGGGATTACAACCAAGAGTCACCTACACAGCAAAACTGAGCATTATCTTTCAGGGGGGAAAATGGGCATTCAATGAAAGAGAGGACTTTTAGACATTTTTTTTTTAAGTATCAAACATTTTTATTTATAGTTTTGAGGTCTAATTTTTATCCCTCCTTCTCTCCCTTCCCTCCACCCTCCCTGAGGCAGGAAACAATCAGATATGGGTTATACATGTACGATTATGTAAAATATTATTTTGGGTATTCTTGATTTAAAGACCAGAGCTGAAGAGAAATTTTGACTTTCAAATGTAAGACTCAAAAGAAGCATAAAAGAGAAAATCAAGAGGGATTTAATAAGATTATACTGTTTACATTCCTACATGGGAAGATAACACTTGTAACTCATAAGAACTTTCTCATTATTAGGGCAGTTGGAAGGAGTACATATAGACAGAGGACATAGGTATGAGTTGAATATGAAAGGATGATATCTAAAAAAATAAAATTAAGGTGCAAGAGAGGAATGCACTGGGAGAAAGGGAAAGGAAGAGGAAGAATAGGGTAAATTGTCTCACATAAAAAAGTCAGGAAAAAGCATTTATAGGGAAGGGAAGATGGGGGAGCTGAGGGTGAGTGAGTGAACCTTACTCTCATAAGAACTGGCTCAAAGAGGGAATAACATACACACTCAATTGGGTATAGAAATCTATCTTACCCTGCAGGAAAATAGGAGGGAAGGGGATAAGGGAAGGGAGGGCAAATTGGGGGAGGGGTTAGTCAGAAACAAAACACTTTTGAGGAGGAACAGGGTGAAAGGAGAAAATCAAATAAACAGGGAAGGGGAAAAGGATGGAAGGAAATATAGTTAGCAATAGTAACTGGGGGAAAAAAATTGAAGCAAGTTTCTGAATACAAGTCATTCCTCAATTGACAAATGATCAAAAGATAGGAACAGTTTTCAGATGAAGTAATAAAAGCTATCTATAGACAAAAAAAAATGCTCTGACTCACTATTGATTGGAGAGATGCAAATCAAAACAATTTTGGAGTACTACCTCATACCTATTAGACTAGCTAATAGGAAAGAAGAAAATGACATATTGAAGAGGATGTGGGGGAAATGAGACATTAATGCACCATAGGTGGAGTTATAAACTGATTCAACCATTCTGTAGAACAATTTGGAACTGTGCCCAAATGGCTATAGAACCATACATACTCTTTGACCTAGCAATACCACTACTAGATCTGCATCCAATAAGAGATTAAACACACACACACACACAAAACCAAAAAGGACCTGTGTATACAAAAAAGTATTTATAGCAGCTCTTTTCTGGTGGCAAAGAAAAACTGAGGGGATGACCATAAATTGGGGAATGGCTGAACAAATTGTAGTATGTGATTATGATGAAATACTACTGTGCTATAAGAAATGATGATCAAGATGAACTCAGAAAACCTGGAAAGATTTACACAAGCTGGTGGAAAGCGAACTGTATAAAGTAACAGCAATATTTTAAGATCAGCTGTAAATGACTTAGCTATTCTCAGCAATACAATGATCCAAAAGAACTCTGAAGGACTCATGATGAAAAATGCTATCTCTAGAGAAAGAAGTGATGGTGTTTGAATATAGATTGAAGCATATTTTTTAACTTTATTTTTCTTAAAGATTTTTTGGTCTATGTTTTCTTTTATAACATGACTAACATGGAAATGTTTTTCATGACTGCATGTGTATAACCTGTATCAAATTGCTTGCCTTTGGGGAGGTGGGAGGGGAGAAAGGGAAAAGAATTTAGAACTCAAAGTTTTAAAAATGAATGTTTAGGGCAGCTAGGTGGCACAGTGGATAGAGCACTGGCCCTGGAGTCAGGAGGACCTAAGTTCAAATCCAGCCTCAGATACTTAATACTGGCTGTGTGACCCTGGGCAAGTCACTCAACCCCAATTGCCTCACCAAAAAACAAAACAAAACAAAATAAAATACATCAGTAAAAATGAATGTTTAAAACTGGTTTTTACATGTAATTGGGGGAAAATAAAAATACTACATTATAAAAAATTTTTTTTAAGAAAAAATGCATAACCATTGATCTAGCAATACTACTATTAGGTCTGTATCCCTAAGAAATTTAAAAAGTGGGGGACGGGGGACCTTATAGCTACAAAAAGATTTCTAGCAGTTCTTTTTGTGACAGTAAAGAATTAGAAATTGAGTGGTGCCCATCAATTGGGGAATGGATGAACAAGGATGAACAAGCCTATGCTTGTGATGGAATACTTTTGTGCTATAAGAAATGACAAACAAGATGCTCTCAGAAAAATTTGGAAAGGCTTACATGAATTGATGTAAAGTGAAATGAGCAGAACCAGGAGACCAGCGTATATACACAGAAACAGCAATATTGTACAATGATCAACTGTGAATGACTTAGCTTAATGATCCAAGACAATTCTAAAGGATTTATGATGAAAAATGCTGTCCACTTCCAGAGAAAGATCTGATTGGAGTCTCAATGTCAAAAAGCATACTTTTTCAACCTTCTTTATTTTTCTTGTTTTTTTCCTTTTGTCTGTTTCCTTTCCCAACATGACTAATATAGAAATACATTTTGCAAGACTGCACATGTAAAAGCTATACCAAATTGCTTGCCTTCTCAATGAGTGGGGAGGAAAAGGAGAGAGGGAGAGATCTCAGATTACCCAAAGTAGCTCATACAGGCAGAGAATAATGCAGATAGCTAACTACTAAAAAGGCTTACAATCACTGGTCATAGACTACTAAATAGTCCTCTAGCTAAAATGTCCTCAAGCTATCTGGTTCACATTTAAATCAGTAAGTTTGCAAGGAAAAGTCCCATATTATTTTCCAAAGTCTTTTTTCTTTTTTTTGGGGGGGGGGGCAATAAGGGTTAAGTAACTTGTCCAAGGTCACACAGCTAGTGTCAAGTGTCTGAGGCTGGATTTGAACTCAGGTCCTCCTGAATCCATGGCCAGTGCTTTATCCACCGCGCCACCTAGCTGCCCCCTCCAAAGTCATCTTGTAGGCAGTATGTGAAACACTCATCAATACTCGAGAGTAGAAGCCCCTGGAACACTGGTGTGTTGGGGACATAGGCCACTACACTATATGCTAAATAAAGTTACTTCTGCATATAATTTTGATGTTTGAGAAGAAAAAATTATTAGACCTACAGTAAACCAGAGTTCCTAGAATAAATATGCAACTAAAGAGATCTCTGGTAGTACATTAATGATATATGGACCTACTGACTAAAACCCTAGGTATCCAACATGGATTCTACATTCCCCTCAATTCCAAAATAGCATGCTTTAATTCCAATGATTTTTATTTTAATGAGAATTTAAACTTGCCAACACTTTTCCTATATCTATTGGCCAAACCTACAGTGGAATGCTATATACCTGACATGCTCTACTCCTGAATTCACTTTCTGAATGTTCTAAAACCGTTTTTCCATCTGTAATTAACACAGTTCTTTAAGCTCTGCCAAACAGTAGGCTCATACACATCTCAAATTTTGTACAATGGCAAGAGAGGTACACAATTCTACTGCTAATTTTTAGTCTGCTATAAATGAAACTAAAGTTAAACACATTAAAATAAGGATAATGGGTTCTTTATCATCCAGGTTCTTTTAAGAGACTTCATAATACATTATGAAAAAGTAACTGCTTTTAGCAGAGATATTATTAAATGTACACTGCACTGAGAACTGAAATAGAACCAGGCACCCTTGAAGTGCTTAGCAATTTGATAATATTACTGGCTAATAATTAGCCTGCTTTCATCCTTTCAGAAAGAAGAATAAACTGAGAGTTCAAAGAAGCAAAATAAAATATGACTGCTTACATTAATAACTGAATTTCAAAAATAGTTATATGTTGATGATTATCTTTCAAATACAAGCCTAGAGAATATAACTCCTTTGGCAATAGGGTTTTCTTCAAATAGAACTCATTTCTCTCTATTATTATTTATAAAAAGTAAGGAAATAATTTGATTAAATTTTAAAATAGAGCTTTATGTATAAAATGCAACTTTCTACAGCTGTTCTCATCAATAGTGCTTCATTCTACCACTAATAATTCTGAAAAGTTATTTTACACAAATTGAGAGGATTATCAAGGAAAAGCTGAATTAAAGTAATGTTTTCTAAGAAATACCTATAAATAATTAATAAGGAAGAAAGAAAAACAGGCAAAGTAAGCAGAGGAAAAAATATTATCACAGCTATAAAGCATTAAGAGTCAGAGATAGGGGGCAGCTAGGTGGTGCAGTGGATAGAGCACCAGCCCTGGATTCAGGAGGACCTGAGTTCAAATTCGGCCTCAGACACTTAACACTTACTAGCTGTGTGACCTTTGGCAAGACACTTAACCCCAATTGCCTCACCAAAAAAAAAAAAAAAAAGAGTCAGAGATAGGAACTATTAAAAAAAAAACAAAAAACCCGGGGGCAGCTAGACGGCGCAGTGGATAAGGCACTGGCCCTGGATTCAGGAATACCTGAGTTCAAAGTCAGCCTCAGACACTTGACACTTACTAGCTGTGTGACCCTGGACAAGTCATTTAACTCCCATTGCCCCACCAAAAAAACAAAAAACAAACAAACAAACATACAAAAACCAAAAACCAAAGATTATTAGTGGTAGTACTATATGAAACCACATCTATTTAGAAAAAACAAAACAAAACAAAACATCGAAAAGCAGATCATTTCTCAATTTTATAGTTTCCCCCCCAAAAAATGCTCTTTTTATAATATGAGCAATCTGAACCACAATAGTACTCAAGTTATTGTAGTTCATTTTACATATATTATCCACATCTTAAAGTACTTTGAGGCTTTATCCAAAAAATATCATATGTAGGGGCAGCTAGGTGGTGCAGTGGATAGAGCACCAGCCCTGGATTCAGGAGGACCTGAGTTCAAATTCTGCCTCAGACACTTTACACACTTACTAGCTGTGTGACCCTGGGCAAGTAAATTTTTTTTTTAATGTATAAGGTATTTTATTTTTTCCGTTACATGTAAAGATAGTTCTCAACTTTTGTTTATACACTGGGCAAGTAATTTAACCCCAATTGCCTCAGGAAACAAACAAACAAGAAAAAACATCATATGAGATGGGAAAATGAATCTCCTTGAAATTTTAAGTTAACTTTTAAAAAAATTAAAAATAAAGACTGACGAAGCATGTTACCTACTGCCCGATAGAGAGGAGAGACCCGGTGTAGAACAAGATAAATTTTGTAGACATGGCATAATGCAGGACTTTGTTTTGTTTGATTACTATTTTTCTTCCCTCCACTCCCTCCAATTAGAGGGAGGTAGGAAACAATAAATGTTTTTTTTTTAATTTGACAAAAAAATTAACTTAAAAAGGAAAAACAAAAGAAAATGGCTATCCTTTATGGAATATAGTATATAATGGATCTTTAGATGTAAGCTAAGCTGCTACAAATAATCCATTTAAAGAAAAATGTTAAAAACTGACACCTCCTCCTCCTCTTTACTAAAGAATGGTACTTTCTGATACAGAAACACTAGCTAATGGATTTTGTCATTATTTGTTAGTTTTGAAACCTCTATGGTTTTAGACTATGAAGGTAGATAATTTCAGTGCACATACCACCAAAGGCCCAACAAAAGTTAAACAAACATATGACAGAGCTACAGATTTGAATGAAATATTTCAAATTCAAATTTTAAAACAGAATGAATAGCCACCAAACAAAGAAAAACAGAAGAGGCCAAAAAGCTGTAGAGAAGAACAAGAGTCTGGAGGAAAGATGTTATCATCTACATATACAATTTAGAATAGCGCTTGTGTTTTCTGCTTCCCTTTTTGCTTATCTTCCTGCCCCCAAAGTTTTATAAAAAGCTACCTCAAATTGCCTAATTTCATAATCTATAACTGTATCATCAAGCATAAAGATGGTTCTATTTCTCGTCATTCTTTCCCACAGCTCCTAGGACTTCAGCTGAGTGTCTACAAGTTTGGGCTACATTCAAGAACACAGTGATTTCATCATCATGAATGACAGCATGGCACTTCTGGTCCAGAAGAACTAGGTTTTAAAGGCCAGCTCGGACAGCTCCTAGCCCTCTGACTCTGGGCAAATCACTTAACTTCTCTGGGCCTTTGTTCGCTCCTCTGTACAAGGAGGGGATGAGGCTAGATGGCCTTCCAGGTTCCTTCTAGCTCCAATTTGCTCCAATTCTGTAGAGCACAAGCTCAGGTAAGTTGCACTAAGCTGCAAAGGTTTCAGGTATGGGCCCAGGGATAGCTAATATGTGCGTTCTCTTCATGCACCAGACGGGCTGGAAAGTAATGAACTTTTGATCACAAAGGCCACCTACAAAGATTTAGATGGGTGATCATTTGCATTAGTGGTAGGAGTATCTAAATCAACAAGATAACAAGTATGGAAGAAGTCTTTGAAAGAAAAGAGCAAAATGAATTCAATAAATTTCAAAAGGCAGAGAATTAAAACACAACCAAGTTAGTAAAGTTCAAACTTTAGCTGTCTAGTCCTCACCTCAATCTTTTGGGAAGAAGTAATAGGGGAAAATCTGTTTTACAAAGCCCTAATACAAAGCCTTCCAGAAATCCAGAATGATATCATCTCTCTACTCTGAAAAGATTTCATATCATTTCATGATGGTTAAATAATCATGGATGTGCAGGGCTGCTTCAATATGTAGACACCCACCTATATATACCCAACCATTCCTCATTTTAGCTTAAAGCACTTAGAAGATTCACAAATAAATTCATGTAAATTCTCTTCCACTCCCCTGAGGTAGCAGAAAAACCTCAAGAAAATCAAATCACCTCAAAATTCATTATTTTAGCAGTCTAGTTAAATTATGGAAAATTATCAGTTTTATACTCTGCTTCTCTTGGATTCACTATTACTTTTTATTCCTATGGAAAAATGTCTTTTCCAAGTCCCAGAGTACTACAAACATTTCTTCACCATCTTTTCTGCTTCTACTATTTGCCCCCTTTCAATCACATAATCAATAGACAAAAAAAATTGTTGGGTATCTACCATTAGCAAAGTACTATCTGGAATAAATACCATATTTATTTAAATATTCTGGGATTGGACAAAGGACTATTTCTTAACTCACTTTGGTATTTAATTTCCCTCCATTTTTAGGATTGAGTTCCTCATTTTCTTATATAGTGTATATGGAATTTAAAAAAATGTTTTCATAGAAGGATTCTTTTAAAAAAATGACTCATTTAAAAATTATTCTTTCAATTACCAAGCATATATTTCATTCTCTCCCACACTGCACCCACTGAAAAAAAGGAAAACAACAACAACAACCCCGTAACAAATAAGGATAGTCAAACAAATTCTTGTATTGATCTCATCAATGTGTGTCTCATTCTGCATAATGGTCCACCACCTTTTGGAGAGGAAGTGGGTAGCATTCTTCATCATTAGTCTTCTGGAATCACAGTCTGTCATTGATTTGCAGACGTTTTTCAAAACTGTCCATTTTTACAATACTGGTGTTCTTAGTATAAATTATTCTCCTGGTTTTGTGCTCATTTCATGGGTTCCTCTGAAACCATCTCTGTCTTTCCTTCATATAGTGCAAAACTATTACTTTACATTCAGTTATCATCATTTGTTTAACTGTTCCCCAAATGATGAGTATCCCCTTAGTTTCCAGTTCTTGTTATCACAAAAAGAGCTGCTGTGAATATTTTTTGTAGAGACAGAACCTTTTCCTCCTTCTTTGAGGAACATACCTAGCCTATAATTTAAAAGCCTCCAACTGGGGGCAGCTAGGTGGCACAGTGGATAGAGCACTGGCCCTGGAGTCAGGAGTACCTGAGTTCAAATCCGACCTCTGACACTTAACACTTAACTAGCTGTGTGACCCTGGGCAAGTCACTTACCCCCAACTGCCTCACTAAAAAAACAAAAAAAAAAAAAGCCTACAACCTTAGAACTATTAAGCATCCTTTTGATTTGACCTGTGCTTATAGCAATGCCAAACAAACTCTGCAAAGCCCTGGTAGGAAAAATCTACCAGTCTTTGTCCAAACTACACTATCATGTCAAGCCTAACTGGTTTACATCTCTTTCTGAAGCCTTCACTAAGTCAGTGTTTGAAATAGATGTTTATTTACTTCACATCCTAACATAAGCTTTGTGCAGCAATGTGAAACAGTGCTGGCTTCAAAGACACAAAGACCTGGATTCAAGTCCCATCTCTGACATATACTGAGTGTGTGATCCAAGGCAAGTTTCTACTTCTCAGCTCAGTGGCAACTCCATAAGACTACAAGTAGCAGAGAAAGTGGAACCTGGATTGGTAAAAGGAGTTTTATTACCCAAGAGTTTCTTCTTCTTCTTTTTTTTTTTTTGGTGAGGCAATTGGGGTTAAGTGACTTGCCCGGGGTCACACAGCTAGTAAGTGTCAAGTGTCTGAGGCTGGATTTGAACTCAGGTCCTCCTGAATCCAGGGCCAGTGCTTTACCACTGCACCATCTAGCTGCCCCACCCAAGAGTTTCTTAAACCAGTGAAATTGAGGTCCAGCATCTATCCCCATCCCAGAACAAATGGCAAGACTGAATCTAACCTAAAACATACAAACAAAACAAAATCCATTTATTTATTAAGTTTATCTGTCTGTCTTGTGAAAGCTTGAGTTTGCTGTCTCAGAACCAAATTAGCTACATATAGAGTGATTTATCACCTATAAGTTGACCATTAGGAAACTGCTAGCCAAAACAACTCATAAAACAAAATCAAGTGCTCCATACATGAACCTAATAGATATACCTAAACATTTAAAATGGTGACAATACAATAAGATTCTCAAAAAGCTGTACCTTTTTCTACTGTAAAACTGTTATTTATAACATCACTAGTGCATTAGTGACAAAATTTTCCAATCTATCTTTGCAAATCAAGAACAATAAATTATGATTTGTCATTTTGAAGAGGTTAGCAAATGTTTCATTTTATTTTTTTTTAAGTGAGGCAATTGGGGTTAAGTGACTTGCCCAGGGTCACACAGCTAGTAAGTGTCTGAGGCCGGATTTGAACTCAGGTACCCCTGACTCCAGGACCGGTGCTCTATCCACTGCGCCACCTAGCTGCCCCAAATGGTTCATTTTAAAAGTGGGTATCATTTTGTGAATTAGTGTAATGTTCTCAGCAATTAACAAAATTTGAAAAAATAGATCAGAGATTCTCCAGATTAGGAAAAAAAAACATGCTAGGATAACAATTCTACCTCTGGCATTTATTTAATAAACATTCCTTAATTCTAAACCTTAACATTTAAATCAGATTTACTTTGGCTTCACAATAGCTTGGGGAAACAAGGAAGTGGCAAAGTGTTACCTTTATTTTCTAAATGGAAAAATCGAGGTTGTTTGCCCAAAGAAAATTGGTCAGTGGAATAGATGAGGCTTTGCCAGTTATTTATTCCTCATTAAACCATTAAATGTAGGCCCAATCAGAAGAGATGTAACCTGAGAGGCCATTCATGAATTCTTTTTCATTCTGAGGTATAGAGACTTGTAAGGAAGCAGCATGAACTCACTTTGGTCTCTGATTTTCAGTCAGACCTAAAAGTTGCTGTAAGTGCTGACAAACTTACAGGCTACTATTACTCTTCATCCACCAGTCTCCTAATTTTGACAGATGTTTGATAAATTGAACAAAGCTTAGCTCAGTTTCAAATTTAGTTACAATTAAAGCATAATGAAATTCAGGGTACATTCCCTCAAGTTGCCATTTTAGAATAAAAGTTGACAGAAAAATCCTTTAAATTGAAGATTTCTTTTAATCTATAATCGATTGTTTGTTAATCTGGACTTTCAATTTCCTTCTTCCCTATTAGGCCAACACTAACCTTTGAAGTTATGACAAAAGGCCATTAATGACGTTAAAAATCTGGGATAATGACACAAGTAAGTCAGTAAGGCAGTCAATAAGCATTCTTAAACTCCTACTAAGTTCCAGGAAGCATGTTAAGTGTGGGGGATACAAAAGAGGCAAAAGACAGGCCCTTCCCTCAAGAAGCTCACTATCTAGTGGGGGAGACAACAAGCAAAGATATACAAAACATTATATGAAGGATAAAAAAAATACAGAAGACACTAGAATTTAGAGAAGTTGGGAAACACTTCCTATGGAAGACAGAATGTTACTTCGGACTTGAAGGAAGCTGGGGAACTTAGTAGGAGAAGCTGTGGAAGGAAAACATTCCAGGCATAGAGGCAACCAGAGAAAAGGCTTGAAGTACTGCTCCTGGAATAACCAAGAGTCTCATGTCACTGGATGAAATCCTATATGATGAGGAGTAAGCTGGAAGAAGAATAAAAAGGTAGGGGGAGGTTAGGTTATACGTGGGTTGGAATGCCATACTATTTTGTACTTGATCCTGGAGATAATAGGGAACCACTGGACTTTCCTGAGTCATGGATGACATAGTCGGACCTGCACTTTAGAAAGGAAAATCATTTTGGTAGTTTAATAGAGGATGGATTAGAATGCGGAGTGACCTGAGACTGGCAGACCCACCTTCAGGCTATAACAACTGTCCAGCCTTGTGGTGGTGAGAGTCTGTACTAGGGTGGTGGCAAGATCAGAGGAGTAAAGGAAATATATTAGAGAGATGTTACAACTGATAAAATCAACAGGCCCTGGCAATATACTGGACTTGGATGGGGGGGGGGGGGAGATAATGAAGAGTTACAATGACACCAAGGGTGCAAACCTGACCACTGGGAGGATAGTGGTATCCTCTACAGCAGAGATGCCAATCTTCTGGATCAGATGTTATTGCCCAAAACAAATTAAAATATAACTAAGAACTAGTTAACAAAATAAATAAAAACACAACATAGATAATGTTAATTTGTGGTTTTCAAAGTCAACATGTGGCCCCTAGGGATTCCTTTCTATATGAATTTGACACCGAAGGAAGGCAGGAAGTGGGGAGAGTTTTGGGGGAAAGATAATGAGTTCTGTTTTAGACATGGTGAGTTTAAGATGTCTACTAGATGTCTAGTTGGAGTTGTTTAAAAGCAGTTGAAGATGTAAGATTATCGTTTTGCTTTCTTTAAAGTATACCAAAAGAATTCCCTGTTACTCTTGGGGGTAGCGGTGAGAGAGAAAAATCACATTTTAGAGGTTTGGAGTAGTGAAGTGTGTTAGGAGAGCGAGCTAGCGAGCTAGCGAGAGAGAGAGAGAGAGAGAGAGAGAGAGAGAGAGAGAGAGAGAGAGAGAGAGAGAGAGAGAGAGATTGAGATTGTATGTGTAAGAAGGGATGGTTAATTGACTTTCAGTTAGTTGCCTGTCTGTAAAATATAGGAGTTGGACAGGATGACCTCTTCGAGCTTTAAGTCTACATCCTAATCAGTTAACTAGAGAACTATTTCTGAGCATTAGGATTTCTATACCTAGATACTATTTATCACTAAACATGAAAGTAAGCCGGTTGACATTTATATGAAAGATGTGGAGGCAGTACCTCAGTTATCCTATCTCCCTGTAATATGGATGAAAGAAACAGTGGTTGGAAGATGGATTCTAGAGTAGGCTGGTTATGCGTAGGGGCCACATGTGGAAGGAGGAGAGCACTTCTTAGGGACCTCTGAAATGGTTCAGCTCTCCTAGAGGTCTGCTAAGTGAGTAATGATTCCCGAAACCCAAATTAAAATCACTTAAGCATTGCTGCCTTAGCTCAGTTTCCTTACCTGCAAACTGGAAATAATAGCACATAATAATACCTCCCACCTTCCCTATTGACCAAGCGAGCTTGGAAGGACCAAGTGCTCTGTAATATCAAAATGCTTTCAGAAACTTAAGAGGCAAGAACAACAGAACATTATTTTCCAGGATGGTCAACGTAAGGTAGAGAAGGTGCCAATGTTAGCAGCATCCGTATCCTCTGTGGGGTCTAGGGGCTATCGTCATGAGGAGGTGTGAAAACAATTTTGGAAAACCAATGGCACCAATGGCAGCAGCCTGGGGTGAGCTGCCAATAACTGCATCAGTTTAGCAGAAATCACCCCAATGACTGAGCCTAGAGCCTGTGCTGTCTCAAAGGCTGCTTGTTTTACTTGATCTTCACTAGATTCCTGATTGGGTGCAGAGATATCTTGCTACATTTTCTAGTTAAGTGCATTTCAGTTCATTGAGGTCTTAGTATATATTTCACATCAGAGAAGCTCAGCAGCCATCCAGTCCAATCCACTTCCCCTCCCCTAAAATCTCCAATACAATACACATGAGTGGTCACTGAGCCTTGGCTTAAAGACCTCCAGGGAGGGGGAACCTATTACCTCCTGAGGCGTTTCCGTTTTGTCTGTGCATAATTCTAATTAAGATGTTTTTCTTTCTATAGAGGCAACTTCCCTGCATTCTTCCTGTGCCTTCCGGGGCCAAAATGAACAAGTCTAATCCCTCTTCCACAGAACAGCTTTTAAGGCAGATACTTGGGTTCTTCTTTCCCTTCCCACCCTCCCAAGTCTTTTGTTCTTCAGGCTAAACACTTCCATTTTTTTTATAACAAATCCTCGTATGATATGAATTAAAAATAGAGGACTCCCTCACTCTGGCTGCTCTGCTTCGGATACCTTCCAGCTTATCAATGTTCCCACTAAGCTGGTTAGTACTCCAGAAGTAGTCAGACAAGGCAGAGCAGTCCTCGGGCATGCTACTCCAGCACCACCCTGTGTCGCCTGCTCCACCTCCTACCAAATTGGCTGTCTCCTCCCTGCTCATGTGCCCTTCCTTCCCCTATTAACCGTCTTTCTAGTTTCCTTTTATGTTTTGTCTCCATCTAATAGAACATAAGTTCCTTGAGAGTAAAGACTTAGGGGGAAGCTAGGTGGCGCAGTGGATAAATCACCGGCCCTGGATTCAGGAGTACCTGAATTCAAATCCAACCTCAGACACTTGACACTTACTAGCTGTGTGACCCTGGGCAAGTCACTTAACCCCCATTGCCCCGACAGAGAGAGAGAGAGAGAGAGAGAGAGAGAGAGAGAGAGAGAGAGAGAGAGAGAGAGAGAGAGAAAAGACTGTATGGCTAGCATATCACACTGATGACTCACTGAGTTTGTTGTTGTTGCTGTTCAGTTGTGTCCAACTCTTCATGATCCCATTTAGGGGTTTTCTTGCAAAGATACTGAAGTGATTTGTCATTTCCTTATCCAGCTCATTTTACAGATGATGAAACTGAGGCAAACAGGATTATATGATTTATCCAGGGTCACATGGCTGGCTTCTGAGGTCACATTTGAACTCAGTTCTTCCAAACATCCTAACTGCAGGTCCAGTGCTCTATCCACTTTGTCACCTAGCTGTCCACTCACTGAATCTTCATTTTACTAACCATGCCTTCCCTATTTGTCAAATGAGGGAGGGGGGTGTCTAATTGTATTACTTTTCACTGATCCCTAATAAATATAAGATTCAACCCAATGTTCTAGCCTGTCAAGATCTTTTTTGATTCTTGACTGTCATTCATTGTGTCGACTGTTCTCTCAGTTTTTGTGTCTTCTACAAATTTGATCATCTACACTTTTATCTATGCCACTGCCAAAAATGTTAAAATAGGAGCAGCTAGGTGGCGCAGTGGATAGAGCACCGGCCCTGGATTCAGGAGGACCCGAGTTCAAATGTAGCCTCAGACACTTAACACTTACTAGCTGTGTGATCTTGGGCAAGTCACTTAACCCCAATTGCCTTTCCAAAAAGAAAAAAGTTAAAATAGCACGTGGCCAGCAGATACCTGAAGTCCTGCTTTCAATCTGACATGGAACCATTAATGACTATTCTCAGGCATCCAACCCTTTTCAAATCCCTCTATGGTCTGGACCACATATGGTCTAGCCCACATGTTTTCTGTAAGAATGGCATGAAATACATTATACGGTACTTTGCTAACATCTACAAAAAGCTTTTCCATATACCACGTACCTTTCCCATGTGCCTCATAGTCTTGTGAGGATCAAATGAAGTCATTTATATGAAAATGACACTAATAGATACAGGGAAGGGAAGAAGTATATTCCAATACAAGACAGTAGATAACATACTCCTACCTCTTCTTAACTCAGAAATAATAAACATGCAAATATTCCTGACTCATTCCTTTAGTTACAGAGAACTAAGATGCTTGGTGATGCTAAACACTAATAATAATCTAAACACTCTCACCCATTCTAACAAATGTGATGCAAGAAACTTCCTTCAGTGGGATACGCTCCTAATTTATTCTCTACATTCTCTCTGCCTGAACTTCTCAAACCATTATTTCCTGAAAGGGTTAACACAGTCTTTTTAAACTTCAAAGAAAATCTCTTGGGCTATGAAGGGAAGACAAACAGGTATAAAGGATGAAAAGGGAGGGGTGTATGCGTGTGCGTGTGTGCATGCATGTGTGCACACATACACATGCATGTTCATGTGCAAGCATGTGCTTTCGTGTGAGTGAAGGGGAGGGGCAGGGGAGAAAAAAGACAAAGAAACTTAACCAAGATACAAAGGAGTCTTCTTAGTGAAGCTATGCATTAAATTATTTGTGATATACTATAATCTGTGAGGTCTAAGTATAGATAGAGACAGATAAGAAATCAAATTGTGGATTCAGAATAATGAATTTAATAACTGGCAGTTTTCTCAGAGATCACCTAGTCAAACTTATACTTGATGCTAGAATCCCCTAAGTCATTACATATGCTTTGTCCTTTATAGTTAATTTGAAACATTTTATGGGTATATATAGGTGATAAGCTCTTTGGGGTAGCTGAACCTGAAATACCAACCACAATATCATAAAATACTAATTTCATCTAGAATCCACCTGGCCTGCCAATTCACATATAGCTTCATGAGTTTATTCCTGAACCCCCATTCCTCAGTTCTGAAGTTCTTAAAAAGAGAGAGAAAAATCAGGTGTCATATCTTGTTTTCACACTCAGCAAATGCCTCTAGCAATTTTTTACTCTGCAGAAGAATATATTCAACATATCCAGAGTTTCTCAAATTTTTTGGTCTTAGGACCCATTTCCACTCTTAAAGACCCCCCAAGGAGCTTCTGTTTATATTTATGTATCTATCAATATATAATGTACTATATATTTAATAAATTAAAATGTGTTCATATAATTATGAAAATAACTTTGACCTTGAGGATGCTCTAAACGGAGGAACCACAGAGAAGAACTGTTCTCGACCTGATTCTCATCATCAAGGAGGAAATGATGTGAACACTGAAGAGAAGAAACTATTTTATCTTAGAATATATGATAAGGAAGGAGAAGAAAGCTGGTAACTAAGGTTTTTAAGAGCACATACGTTAAAAAAAAATTCAGAGAAACAGAATAGGAACTCATAGCCTAAAATTTGATAGGGGATTAGCCTGAAAGGGATGGAAAGTTCTCCGGAATTAATTTCTAAAGATATAAGGAGAACAATTCTTATGAATAATAAAAGGGGGAACTTTTCTAAAGAGTCAGATATCGAGGCACAGCCAACTTACTGACCAACTTATTTTATAACTTACTTTCAAAAGGATATGGATAGAAGACAAATGCTAGTAATAGAGACTAAACACAAAAGTGTAGCATGTTCCTATAAGAACCACTAAAGTCTGGGGGATTAAAGCTCAGAATAAGCTAAGACTGACAATGAAAGTTAAGGGTTTTCAGAAACTATTGAAGAAAGGAAGATTATCAAAGAAGAGATAAGACTCTTGGCTCAAGATGGATGGCAAAGCATTAAAAGAACAGAGAAAAGGAAAAGCTGCTCAAATCTTTTTTCCTCCTGTCAAGGAGAATTATCTTTGGACTATAAATGACAGAACAAAAATGATTAATAGGACACTGAAACTGAAGATAAAGAGGGAGATAATAAGAGTGCACTCCAAACGGGATAAATGTTAAGTCATCGGGTCCAGATGAACTACATGTAGCCCAGAGCACTGAAAGAACTGGCAAATGTGATTACTAAGCTACCATCAATGATCTCTGAAAGATCATGGGGTTAAAAAGTCATGAAGAGGGGAGGGGGCAGCTAGGTGGCACAGTGGATAAAGCACTGGCCCTGGATTCAGGAGAACCTGAGTTCAAATGTGACCTCAGACACTTGACACTTACTAGCTGTGTGACCCTGGGCAAGTCACTTAACCCCAATTGCCTCCCCCGCCCCCCCCCAAAAAGAAAAAGTCATGAAGGGGGCAGCTAGGTGGTGCAGTGGATAGAGCACTGGCCCTGGAGTCAGGAGGACCTGAGTTCAAATCCAGCCTCAGACACATAACACTTACTAGCTGTGTGACTCTGGGCAAGTCACAACCCCAATTGCCTCACTTTAAAAAAAAAACAAACAATAAAAATTCTTTGCTCTAAAAACAAAAGGGGGAGAAAGACAAATTGTGAAATAGTGATGTAAAAACAAGAAAGAAATTAAAATGTTAATTAAAAAAGAAACAACATTCAGAAATTTTCCTCTTAGTGTAGATATCTTGGTTAAAACCAGGATGTTTAAACTTGGAAGAATTAGCACCCAAAAAAAGGTAAATATGTGTTATTTTAGGAGAGTGTTACACTGGGCAAATTGTTCAAATTTTTTAGGTCTGAGTTTAATCATACATAAAATAATAAGATTTGACAAGATGATCTCCATATGACCTTTAACTTTCTAAGAACAAAAGCAAATTTGTAACATGTAGCACTAAAATTTCACTATTAAAGACCAGCAATCAAGGATACTGAGAATATGATACCAATATAAGGCCAATAAATAGCAAAGACTGCTCTGTTTATTTTTTATGAGATTTAACAATAGGCAGATCTTTTGAGCCAGTTATTTCCCATAGTTTTAATTTACTTACAGCATAAAGAATAAGTCATTTGAATATAATTTTAAATAATTTTCTAGATCATGATAATGTTAAACACACTCTAAAGGTGAAACAATAACAACAGTACTTTACGTATCAGGAATGGAGCTGCTATAGAGAAGGGATTGTTTGGCCACTTACTGCATATACTTCCTATTCTCCTCCTGTGGCACCGAGCCCACCCCCCCTAGACTTGGGCACAGATCCGTAGTTAGGTACCATTCCTAATGAGAAGCTACAGTGATCTTTGCACTGCGCTTTCTGCAAAGAATATTTAAAGATGAACATGTGTTCTATCTTCCCTGTTGCCCAGTGGAAAGAGACTACAGTTTCTTTACAAGGCTTTTCAAATAGATCAGTATTTTATAGAGTGTATGACTCAAAAACATCATGACTTGACAGTTATGTTGTTGTTTTTTAAACTAACTCTGTAATTCTTGGTTCCTATAAACTATATAGAAAGGACAAGTTTTCCCAAAGGGCAGCTGGGTGTTACAGTAAATAGAGCACCAGGCGTAGAGTTAGGCCTCAGTCAGAACTCATCTTCTTGAGTTCAAATGTAGCCTTAGAAAACTTACTAGCTATGGGATCCTGGGCAAGTCATTTAACACTGTTTGTCTTAGTTTCTTCATCAGTAAAAGGCATGGGATAAGGAAATGGCAAACCACTCCAGTACCTTTGCCAAGAAAACCCCAAATGGGGTCGTGAAGAGTGGGACACAATGGAAAAATGAAAAATGACTGAACAACAAAAAGTTTTCCCATTGTATATCTTAAATACACTTTTCTTTTCAGGTTTTCCAAGGGGTGAGTAAATACAATGACTCAGTACACAAGAAAGATCTTTGTCATGGAAAATCACGAAAGGGACCTTATCTCTACAGGAGCCCTTACCATTCTAAATCAAGTACTGGCAACCTACGGCATAAAAGGCAGGTGCTGATATCAAACCCTCTTTCTGGCTGATTTTTAGAGCTTCACCAGAGACAACCATCACTATCTACAATTCTCACCTGTTAGTGAATACAGAGCTGGCTCTGGAGCCAGAAAGACTTAAGTCTTGCCTCTGACCTATACTGGTTATGTGAAACTAGGCATATTACATAGTGCTTAGAACACAGATGTTACTATCAGTTGCAGAGAAGATGTAGAAGTGACATCAGTAGAGGGAGTTTCTTTAACTGAGAGGAAAACTATGAAATCATGGGAATGACCCGAAATGCCCATTCTTAATCCTATCCCTATGGGCAATGGTAGTGCTAACCCTATCCCTTCCCCTCATTTCCTTCTGGGAGTTAGCACAATGCATAATGAACAAGCTCATTTGCCACAAGGAAAAAGTTGGAATGTTAGCATGTTATTTTTGAAAGATCAGGAACCCCAATTTTGATTTTTACAGAAGGACTTATCCATACATACTTTTACTTGGTCACCCTAGAAGGGCCAATTTTATATTTAAGTGAACTAAATAAATATGACCAAATACATCTTCTACAGCTAGAGAAAAAGATGGCAAATTCTGGGTTTGGATTTTAAAGGCAGTAATATTCTGAAATGTTTAACATGACAAGACAAAAAACACTGAGGATTATTACAGTAGAATTTTAAGGGTTGGAAGGGATCTTGGATATAATCTAATTCAAACCTCCTTCATTTTATAGCTGTAGAAACTGAAGCCTAATGGGACATACTGAGATATTCAAGGTCACACAAGTTGTCAGTGGGACAACTGTATTTTGAGTAAAGATCTTTTAACTTTAAATCTCATGCTTAAATTAACTCCTTTTTCCCCTCCAAAAAGGAGGAAGGAAAAAAGGAGTAAATTTATCTTAAACTCATATAAAACAAAGAGATCACAAAATGAATGCAAAGCCTCAATTTTTACTGGTAATTTTACTGGTAGAATTCAAACTGTTAATAAAACTGTTGAACCTAATACCAGTGGCCTTCAGAAGGAGGAAAACAGTGTTGTTGTTCTAGGAGAGTTTTAAACAGCATAAGAAAGTCTACATAAGTTCTGATCTATACCTTTAGAGAAGAAAGGATGGATCCATTCAAATGTTTAAAGTAATTTCATTAAAAACATGCTTAAATTTTATTTTTGTTAACCAAGAAAATTACTTTATCAGTCTCCAATAAATGGTATAACTTCAAACCAAATAATTCTCTTGCTGCTATTATGTCATTTAATATTTGTTTAGTTTTTGTCATGTAACAGCTACTAAATATAGAGGAACACAGGATTCTTATTTTCTTCTTTTGTCTTAACATTTTTTCATTTTATTCCGAACTTGAGGAATAAAACAAGCATTTTTATAACATAGTAGAATAGAAAAAAAAAGATAATTGCACATGAAACTGCAAAACTATTATGTACAACTTGCTATTCCTTTTAAATATATAAAAGTTATCATGTAACTTTCTTTTTCCCCTTTTTTTCTTCCCTGTCCCCCACCCCTGCACTAGAGATGGCAGAGTTCCTATTTTCAAGGACTGCTCCTGCGAGAATATTGCAATATACAGGGTAGTCTCCATACCATCCTCCCCGTTTCCATCTAGATCATCTCAGGCTTCTCCATCAGCAAGGCTGAGCTCATGGGTCAAAGTGTATGATGCCTAAGTGTATGCATAAGGGGTGGGGAGGCTGACTTTGAAAAGCAGTCTAAAACTAACATCCATTCTACTCCATGGAAACAAAGATAAGAGTTGAATTTAGTAGGAACAAACATGCGTAAAAACCAAGACATGGTGATAGAGAAAATGACTGGATACAAGCTATAACAAAGTACTTAAGTGTCTGGCGAGGTGTTGAAAGAGTTCATATATATTGATTCTTCAATCCCTTTCTAGAAGTGAAGCTCAGATTCTGTAGTCTTAACTCTTAACCTCTGTAAAACCCATAGATGGAAAACCCCCCAAAGCTTAATAACTATTCCTCTGTCAAGGAATTTATATACTAAATTACATCCTATAAGGACTAAAATGTAATTATGAACAACAAGTTTTGTCACTTGAGTTCTAGAGTACTTATTTTCATGTGCTACTTTCCTTAATCTCATTTGCAACTTTTGATTCACGTAGTAATCAAATCTTATTTTCTCTTCTTCCCCCCTTTTTTTAAAGCACTCACTAACTTGACTAATATTATCAGTAAGCTGTAAATAGCTCTTTGTGGTATCTCAGTAGTAAAACAGTAGTGAACAGCATCTCCATTGGGAGGTCACTAATGAAATTTTAAAACTACAAAGACCATGCATACATTTATATAACTGAATGGTCATGCCTTGATTTTATAGCAAAAAAATTAATATGGCAAATTTTTTATCCCCATTTCTCATAGTCCCATTTCTTTATAGTGTCTTATCTCCAACCTTTAACCTGTGTCCTTTCCCAAGAGTCATAAAATACCCCATTATCAAGCAAAACAAGAATGCTGGAATAAAATGCTATTTAAAAAATGAAGTCAATACCATCCATTTGCATAAGGTAATGATTCTAATTCAAACAAGTTTCGGCAAGGATTCAATCCACAAGAGCCAAAGTATATAGTCTGATATGACTATGAATATATGAAATCTGTAACTCTGTAACTCTCTAAGCATTTTCACTGACTGTCCCCAATGTCTGGAATACTCTCCCCATCTCTCCTTGCTTATGGGGCCTCCTTTAAGTGGTAACTAAAATCCTACCTTCTGCAAGAAGCCTCTTCCAATCCTCCTTAATCTTTCCTCTGAGACAATCTCCAGTGTATCTGGTAAATATCTTGTTTAAACATAGTTGTTTGTATGCTGTCTTTCCCATTAGACTGAGCTCCTAAAGAGCTGAGATGCTGATCTTTTTTTGACCTCCCCCCTTTTAGGGGAGGGAAGGGGGGTTTCCTAGTATTTAGCATAGTGCCTGACAACTAGTAGGTGCTTAATAAATGCTAACTGACTGACTAATATGATGTGACTAGTTCATTCCAGATAAATGAAAGTCAGGCAACAAGATCTTTCCTGTGTTTGGGGGCAGAAGCATCTCTGAAAGACTGAGTCGCATTTGCAGATAAGACATGTTGACGTGAGAGTTGACCACATGTTCTAAATTTAATCTATCACCTCATCGCTCAAAGAAATCACCACGAAAAACTTAGAATGAGCATTCTTTTTTCTGTAGTAAAGTCAAATCTTCTATTTCACTTCAAAACAGCATTGCTATGTATTTATATAGCACTTTTCTCTTGAGTACCCAAGTCCTTTATTGAAACATTAACTTCCTCCTTTACATGTTTGTAATCTAGATAATGAGCAAAAGGTTTTTCTTTTATTTTCTTTTATTATTGAGCAAGGAAATTGAGGCCCTGGCTGGGCAAATGGCCCTTCAAAGAGTCACAACAAAATTAAAGTCTAATGTGACAGCTCTGAGGCTACTAGATATATAGTGCACATTTTGCCCTTTTGTTTATATAACATAATTCTTGAAAACACTAGAGTCACATAATCACAAAAGATGTGTAGGTGACAGCTATTTACACTGTGAATTAGGGTCTTCAGCACACATGACAGCCAACTAGCAAGCCTTTTGTTTCAAAGGACTATGAAATGTTTGGCCCCTTGTCAAAATCACCTACCTTGCTTAACACCTTTACCACTGGTTAAGGCTCCCTCCCCCAGGCTTCTGACAAGACTAAGAAGGTTGGTTGACAGGCTGTCACTAGAAAGCACTAAGTCACCAGGGAATAACCAGGGAATAGGTGGTGGTGGTTGGGGTTTTTTTGTTTGTTTGTTTTTGGTAAGGCAAGGACACTGTTAGTGGAGTTGTGAACCGGTTGGAATCTGGAGAACAACTGGGAACCATGCTCAAAGGGCTATCAAACTCTACATACCGTTTGATCCAGCAATACTGCTAACTAGGTCTATACCCCAAAGAGATTAAAAAAGAAAAGAAAAGGACCCATAAGTACAAAAATATTTACAGAAGTCTTTTTTCGAAACTGAAGTGATGCCTATCAATTGGGCAATGACTAAACAAGTACAGAAATGTAATGGAATACTCTTGTGTTGAAAGAACCAATAAGCAGGATAATTTCAGAAAAACCTGGAAAGACTTATATGAACTGATACAAAGTAAAGTGAACAGAACCAGGAGAACACTGTACACAGTAACAACAAAATTGACTAACTATGAAAGATTTAACTATTTTTATCAACAAAGATCCAAGACAATTCCAAAGGATTCATAATGAAAAATGCTACCCTGAGAGAGAGAGAGAGAGAGAGAGAGAGAGAGAGAGAAAGAGGGAAGGAAGGAGACAGACATGATTTCACATATATAACTGATATCATATTGCTTGTCTTCTCAGTGAGTGGGGGAAGGTATGGCGGGAGGGAAATAAGTTTAAAAAAAAAAAACAACAACAAAACTAACGATATAAAATAAATAATGGTTTAAAACAAAAAAAGAATTTAATATAGCAATAGTTCAAGTTTCTAAAATCATCCCTATTTTCTATCTCATCCACAAAGTAATTCAAAGTGGGGTTGCCTATTATAATGTGCAATGACCACATGTTAAAAATTAATAACCTGGGGGCAGCTAGATGGCGCAGTGGATAGAGCACCGGCCCTGGATTCAGGAGTACCTGAGTTCAAATCTGGCCTCAGACACTTAACACTTACTAGCTGTGTGACCCTGGGCAAGTCACTTAACCGCAATTGCCTTACTAAAAAAAAAAAAAAATTAATAATAATAACCTGAAAAACTCTGAAATCCCTTTCAAAACTTGAAAATCTATTATTCTCTCAAGGGCTGGTGTTATCATCTAGGATTATGACAATGACAAACTATCATTTCTTTGTTTTGAATCACTGACCAAGTAGGAAAGTGACTTTCTTTTTTTTTTTTTTAGTGAGACAATTGGGGTTAAGTGACTTGCCCAGGGTCACACAGCTAGTAAGTGTTAATTGTCTGAGGCCGAATTTGAGCTCAGGTACTCCTGATTCCAGGGCTGGTGCTCTATCCACTGCGCCACCTAGCCGCCCTGGAAAGTGACTTTTTTGAACCACAACCACTAATTTAATGAGACACCATATTTACCTCATTCCTACTAATTAACAAATGCAGCAAAAGTAAACAAATGACAACCATAAGTTTGGAAAGAAGCAAAATGTTTTATAATTTCTAGCTAGTCAATTTGTCTAGAACTGATAAACGGCCAATTCATGTTATATTATATTACGGTTGAAAACATACAGACACACACATAGATATAAGTGAGTATGTATGCTAGTGTATACTATGGGCAGTAAATATTTTTATTTGTATCTATATAAGAATCTATGGGGGGAGGCAGCTAGGTGGCACAGTGGATAGAGCACGGGCCCTGGATTCAGGAGGACCTGAGTTCAAATCCGGCCTCAGACACTTGACACTAGCTGTGTGACCCTGGGCAAGTCACTTAACCCTCATTGCCCTGCACAAAAAAAAAAAGAAAAAAAAAAAAGAAGAATCTATGTGAATACCAAACATGAATGTATACATATATTGTGTATATGTTTAAAATTGTACATAGTTTTTATATACTTCCTTCAAAAAACTAGTTTTAACAGCACAGTCTCTTTCTTCACTGACCTAGATTGAAACCACTCTACAATTTAGTAGATGTTAATCCATAGTTGCTGAGACTAAAATAAAAAATATATATCTATCATCCTAAAGCCAATCTGGTGCTGAGTTCTCTAAATCAGTCCTCGAATAAACGACATATGGTCCATTACTAGACATACATTTGAACTTTTTTCAGCTTGAAGATCTGCCAGACTTTGCAATCTGTTAGCAAAGAATTTGATAATTTTAGGGTCACCTTCACAAGATAACAAGGCATTGAAGAGGATATTGATAAGGAAGTTTCCATATAGATATATGGTATTTAGGGAAATATTCATCAAAAAAGTCCATTTATTTTCTCTCTCCCTCCCCCCCTCCAATTTGAACAACACAAAGGCATAAGACCAAAATGGTCTTAATTTAATAGTCACAGCAGATGCTTCAGAGTAGAAGCACTCTCCAGAGAGTCTAAAAGTGTCAAGACCATCATTTCTATAATTAAAAGATTAAGGAAAGATTTTCACAGACTCTAAGACGAAGGGACCTTGGAAGACATTTAAAAATCACCTGTACAGAATTCCCCTCCACAACACCGCCAACAAGTTGCCATTCATTCTTCACTTGAAGCCCATTTTATGAGCGTAAAACCACTATATTCTAAGGCCACTCATTCCACTTTTAGATAGTTCTAATTGTTGAAGTTTTCCTTACATACAATATCTGATGAGAATTTTCACCCTTTGCCCAACAGCCAATAAACAAGCCTTTATTAAGCACCTACTATGTGCCGGGCATTGTGTTAAGCACTGGAAATACAAATAAAGTCAAATGACAGTACCCACTCTCAAGAAGATCAGTCTAATGAGGGAGGAAAAATGCAAACAACTGTGTGCAAATAAGAGATGGATGGATGGATGGATGGATGGATGACCAACATAGACATAGAGGACAAACTGAAGATCTGCAACAGAGGAAAGGTAGTAGCATTAAGGAAGGATGGAAAAGGCTTTTTGTAGAAGATCAGATTTTAGCTGGCATTTATACCAGGGGGTTAGATGTAAGAAGACTGGAAAGGCAGGAGGCAGGCAACTGACTACCAAACTTGCATTTTAGGAAGATCAATTTAATACCTGAATTGAATTTATGTTGGTGAAATTTGAGATAGAGGGGACAAACAGCAGGCAATTGCAACATTCCAAGTGAAGCTAATAAAGGTCTAAACTGGGGTGGTGGCAGTGGCAGTGGAGAGAAAGGGGCATATGCAAGAAATGTTAAGAAGATAAAATCAACAAGCTTTGGCAAAGGATTGGATGTTAGAGAGTAGGACTGAAAGAGAATAAGGAATCAAGAATGACACCTAAGCTATGAGCCTAGGATTCTGGGAGGATGGTGGTGCTCTTGATAGTAAAAAGTTAGGAGAGGAGTACTGGGGAAGGGGAGTAGATAATGAGTTCAGTAAGATGTCTATGGACATCCAGTTTGAGATGTTCAATAGGCAGTTGGAAATAAAAGACTGGAGGTCAGCAGAATAAGGGCTGAATAAGTATATATGAGAATTATCAGTTGAGAGATGTTAAGTGAATCATTTATTTATGAAGTACTAGGCTCTGTGCTGGTGCCAGGGATACAAAGACAAAAATTAAACAGTTCCTGCCTTCAATGAGTTTACACACTATTATTACAACAGGACTATTGAAAAGCAAATATATACATATAGTATATACAAAGTAATTTCTAAGAGGTAAGAGAGAAGCTTTCTAGAAAAGGTATCATGAAGGTTGATCTTGGAAAGAAGCTAGAAATACTATGAAGACACATTGAGAAAGGAATGATTCTAGCTTGGGCAAAGACAAGGAGATGGGAAATGGAATACTGTATACAAGGAACTGCAGGAATGTCAGTCTAGCTGAAAGATAGAGTACATGAAGGGAAATAACGTATAGTAAACCTGAAAGAGAAGAGTTAATATTTGATACTGAAGGTCAAGGTAGCCACTCAAATTTATTGAATAGAAGTGTGACATGATTGGACCTGGGCTCCAGGAATATCAATTGAGCAGCTGAGTGAAGGATGGATTGGAGCAGGGAACAACTTGAGGCAGATAAGCCAATTCTACAGTTATTAAAACAGTACAAGCAAGAAGTGAAGAGGGGCAGCTAGATGGCGCAGTGGTTAAGAACCGGCCCTGGATTCAGGAGTACCTGAGTTCAAATCCGGCCTCAGACACTTGACACTTACTAGCTGTGTGACCCTGGGCACTTAACCCCCGTTGCCTGAAAAAAAAAAAAAAAAAGAAGTGAAGAGCCTTTACAAGGGTGGTGAATTTGGTTGATTGGAAAGAAAAGAAAGTATAAACAGAGCAAGAAGTATGGCCTGGAAAAATACCGAAAGACTATATGTAATAATGAAGATGAAAAATATGTTTGGAAGAAGTAAGGCATAGATAGGGTGATGCAAAATGAAAAAAATAGATACAGGAATTCCATGTGCCTCTTGATCATAGAAGTGGAACATTTGTGGGCAATGGCAAGATCAACTATGTGACAATCACTGTGTGTAGCTGAGACCAAGTAGTGGAGTAGCCATGGGAATTGAATGGATTGTGGAATATCAACACATATGTGTTGATTCATATGTTGTAATCCCCTAAAATGAGGGCAGGCAATGGGATGGAGTCAGCCACTGAACTCATGAAGAAGAGAAATTGTCTTGAGGATTGGCAAGCAACGTCTACTAGAACCTAGACTGTAAGAAGAATTTGGATAGAGTGAACATTACAAGAAGTTCCTGAGTGATGATAGAGGTGACAATTGGGAAGTGAAGGGGTAGGGAGACAAGGAATACTCTGTCTCTAGGGCCAGTGAGTCAGAGGTTATCAGGGAAGGTGAAATCAGTCCTGAAAAGGAGGGCCTGAGATACAGTTGTCTTGGAGGAACAATGTCTTAATGACAGCAAAAAGATAAAAGGGACACAAGAGGAAGAGGTCTGAAAGTCTATCAATTATAAAGCAGGTGTTCCAGAGGGCACAATGTAATGTTTATGCATATATGGAGTAAGACATGGAATAGGGGTTTAGTGTTCAAGTTGAAAGTGATGAGACAACTGGTACCAGAAGTTGGAAAGCAGGGTTTTCTTTTTTGGTCTAGGATTAAGCATCACAGGAATGGGAAGAGTAAGCAGAGGCAAGAATTCGATAATCACTGGGAAAGAATCCAAGCAGAGTAGCAGTGGATGGGAGGAGCACCACTGAAGAAAGATATTCTCCATCTGGTCTCATGTCAGTGTCTCTAGGCTTGCAGAAGCAAGGCAGTATTGTGGGACCCAGGGAAGGCTGCACCTCTCCTCTTTTCAGGAGTAATGTAAGAATTGATTTGGGGACCCACACATTTGGCTGAAATTAGAAAGCTTCGGCACACCTCACACAGCCCCCCCCCAAGCCTTGGGTGCACTATGCCCTGTGCACCAGCTCGCTCCACTAAGTGAGGGTGTGCATGGAAGCCCCATGCCCCAGGGGGCCTTGGGCGCGGCCCTGGGAGTGCCAGTGAATTAGCATGGGGGGGGCAGGGGTGGTCGGCCCCGGATTTCCTGGGGGAGAAGGGTTTTTTAAGGGGAATATGTGGAGCAGAGGGGGGAATGCTACAGAGAAAGGAGATGGGAGATGGGACAGTAGACAAGAGGGGAACGACCAGTAGAGAGGAAGCACAGGCAGCAGAGGCAGTGGCCAGCCACATCAGCAGGGGAGAGGTGCAGGGAGATAAGAGAGTCCGTGTATCAAATTCACAGGTCGTATATTTTGCTTTTCTTTGTCCTTATTCCTAAATTTATTCTTATGAATAAACCCTGTTTTTTGCTTTAATTGAAAGGCGGCTTTTAAATCTCATTTCTTGTTAGTCTGGGAGAAGCAGTTGGGGAGGGGGCAGGCCCTTACAGATTGGCCTACACAGGGCTTAATGAACCTGGGGGATTCTTTTAAAACCCCCTTACAGATTGGAAGCTCCAGCCAGCCAGGAGTTTACAGACTGGCGAGGCAGATAGGAGCTCACAGCAACATTAGTCTGAGGTGGTCAGGTCCAGTGATGTAGGTAAGACTCTAATGTCTCTATTCCACCAGGAAGTAGAAAGGCAATCGATAATTATAAATTGCACTGCTGAAGTAACATTTTAAGGCTGAAATGTTAAGCAAGGCATTAGAAATTGAGGTTGGGAAAGGGCCAAAAAAATTATTCTTAAAGGCTTTTTACAATTCTATTAACTATTTTTTCCAGCACATTAAATGCATTAAGATGTCTCATTCAGACAGCAGATTGCACTTCTCTACGACTAATGGAGAAATAGATTTTTGGAGAGTTAAATCATTAAATTTTGTGACATTTTTTTATTAAACAAAAATGTTATAGTCAGTATTGCCCTTTATCAAGAGTGATTAGTGATTCTCAGAGTCACTCAAGTATATTTTGTTCCTGACCATACCTTATATCTTAATGGGAAATCTGTGTCAGACAAAGTAGTTAAACTTACAGTCCTGGCTTTCAAAAACCAATGGAAAAACTCTACTGCTTTTTGTTATGGTACAATGATAATAATTAAATATATTTTAGAAAATGGAAAAATACACATTTTTTATCTTTAGCCAGGCTACTTTAAGACAGAAGTAGCTATGCTTAGGATTTCTTTAACCAGTTTACCTTTAAGCAGAAGGTGCTTAGAGAAGGTGCTTAGAATGAATTGCCTTTCCAACAACTACCAGGTAACAAATGTTTCTAGTCTGTTACTAATGTCCAGAGAATTCATGATACCCTGAGTTTTATTATATAAATACTGGAGTCACTTTCAGCAAAACAATGATCTAAGACAATTCCAAAGGACTTATGATAGAAAATGTTCTTCCACATGCAGAAAAAAGAACTGTACAATCTAGATGCAGATTGAACTATACTGTTTCTACTTTTTTGTGTTTTTTTCTTTTTTGAGGTTTTTCCCTTTTGTTCTGATTCTTCTTTTACAACATGAGTAATGCATAAATATGTTTAATGTGATTATACATATATAACCTATATCAGATTGCTTTCTGTCTTGGGAAAGGGGAAGGGAAAGGAGAGGAGAAAAATTTGAAACTCGAAATCTTATAAAAAATGTTGAAAATTATCTTTACATGTAACTGGAAGATAATAAAATACTTTTATGATTTAAAAAAATAGGGTGGGGGCAGCTAGGTGGTGCAATGGATAGAGCACCAGCCCCGGATTCAGGAGGACCTGAGTTCAAATCTGACCTTACACACTTTACACTTCCTAGCTGTGTGACTCTAGGGAAGTCACTTAACCCCAATTGCCTCACCAAAAAATAAAAATTAAAAAATAACGGAGCTATCTCATCTTCCCTTGAAGGATGCCTCAACTATTCAGAATTTGTATGAGTTGGTGAAGTGGTAATGAAAAGAGAAAAGAGGAAAATTTTATACCTTTGAGGCATTCTTTGTTCTCATTGGTTTCAGAGGTGGAAATATTTTAAGAACACAAAGTTAGATATTAAACTCTCTTAGAAAATTAACACAAATTTTGCCCGAAAATTAACTAATTTGGGGATTGAATGTGAAAAGAGAGGAATGAAAAGAGATGGGGAAAGGAAATACTAGTAAAATGTAAATGTAAAATAAAACAAAGGAAGGAACATAGAGGAGATCTTGGAATGGCAATAACATAATCCAGTAAATTTGTCAAAAATTATTATCTCTTTTGTTCCAATAGATCAATCATAGTCCCATAATTCTGGCCCCCAAATTAACACAAAAAAGAAATGATAGAAAGCTGTTACAATTTGGTTACCTATTCCTAGGGGATAAAAAATGTTACCACCAATCAATCCTCTGGAATTTAAAAAAAGAATCAGCCTTTCACTTTGGCTAATAATACCACTTGCTTTAATTTACAGTTTTGAAAATATATTTTAATATAAATAATTTCATTTGATACTTACAACAAACCTTGGGAAACTTATTATCATTCCCATTTTATAGATGACAACAGTAAGGTTTAGAAGAATTAAATGACTTCCCCAAGGTGGCACAGCTAAGAAGAGTAGTAACAATAAGTACACTGGTGAGGCAACTGTCAAGGGTCTAAGGCCTATTTTGAACTCAAGTCCTCCTGAATCCAAGGCTGGTGCTTCATCCACTATACCACCTAGCTGCCCCCCTAACATAAATATTCTTCAAATGAATATAACTTACCTGAACTGATATAAAGTCAAGGAAGCAGAGCCAAGAAAATAATATACAAAATGACTACAAAAATATAAATGGAAAGAACAAAACCACAGCACAATCCAAATGAACACTGCACAATTAAGAAGAATAAGCATGGCCTCCCTGAAGAGGTGGGAGGTCCACAGGGTGGGACACTGCATGTATTTTCAGATTCTTTTTTTTTAAACATACTGAATAGTTTTACTGGTGGGTGTTCTTTGTTTTTTCTTTAAAAAAAATATTTGTTATATGGGACATCTGTCTAGGAGGGATGTGGTATAAATTTAGGAGATATATAACCAAAAGGGCAATAAAAATTGTTTAAAAGTCCTTCTAGTGATGCTGTGTACCTGTGAATTTTCTCAGAAGACTTAAAGTTGAAGGTTACTCAAAAAGCAATGGAGAGATACATGATCGGTAGGAATACACTGAAGTATATTAACAGTGAAGAACCACATAGGAAATATGACAGAGTATAATATAAAAAAAGCCAGTCATTTAGCTAGAATGACAGATAATTAGTAGCCTGTATGTTTCAATGGTAATCATATAATGACAGGGTATCTTGAGAAAGCCACTGCCTAACCTTCTCCTGAACACTCCATGGACAGAGTGTGTGTGGGGGTGGGGGTGCAAAAGTCATGAAGGGGTTTCAATATTTAATAACTCCTTTATTTTTTGTTTTAATTTATAATACCATATCATCATATACAGTATATATAGGAAATTAATTTAGATTACATCTGAAAAAATGAATCTCATAACTGGTAAAAAATAAAGAAAACTAATTTTCAAAAAATTTATTAAAACATCATGACTTTTGGCCCACCTTATATTTACAGAAGGATATGGGATAGAGTCACACAGATGAGAAGGTACCACTGGAGGGAATCTTCATTAATGAGACCAAAAATTCATAAGAGTAATAAAATAGGGGGCAGCTAGATGGCACAGTGGATAAAGCACCGGCCTTGGATTCAGGAGGACCTGAGTCAAATCTGGCCTCAGACACTTGATACTTACTAGCTGTGTGACCCTGGGCAAGTCACTTAACCTGCCATGATAGAAACTAGCCCAATTCCTTGCACAAAATATATAGCTGAGAAACATTTACTGGCTTGAAGCTTCTCACTTCAGTGGCCTGATGATAGCCTCAGGGCCCTCCCCGATCTTTTGAACAGCACTAATGCTTAGAGCTCCACTTCTGCCCAAATTGCTATTTATCAATGCTATCTCAAGATTCCATGGAATATCAAAAAACTAGCACTACAGGTAATCGAGCTCTTGTTCTCCATATAGAATAGATTCATGAGATTCTTTCTCCAAGCTGAATGGAGGTTATCAATTTTAAGTGAGTTGGCTTTTGCTCTAATTGAGACATGGGAAAAGTACAGAAGTCCAAGCCACTAAACAAGATTAACTATCCACAGTAGCCTTAACCCAGCATGCTTCTTCATATCCTGAGGTCTACAGAGTCAGTTTGGCTTTGTTAGCTGAGCTCAGCACAGTTATAATTACCAAGAAATTTAGAGATACCAGGAGCAACTTAGCAAGTATGTTTCAAAACATACAACAAAGTATTTTAGATACCTGTGGACAAAGTAGGACTTTCATTAAAATGTGTATTTGAGGAGGCAGCTAGGTGGCGCAGTGGATAGAGCACTGGTCCTGGATTCTGGAGGACCTGAGTTCAATTCCAGCCTCAGACGCTTAACACTTACCAGCTGTGTGACCCTGGGCAAGTCACTTAACCCCAATTGCCCAGAGCCCCCCCCCCCCACCCCCGGGCAAAAAAAAGTGTATTTGAGTCTAAGTGTCTAGACAAAGAGGCCTACTTAGGTACTCAATCAGTGAGCCCAAAGGAATGCTGCACTTAAGGATATAGAAGGATCATACAGCCAACAAATGCTGACAAAGAGTATGGGTAACCTTCAACTTTAGTTCTTCTGAGAAAATTCACAGAAGGATTTTTAAACAATTTTTATTGCCCTTTTGGTTATACATCTCTAAAGGTTATACAGAGATATAAAATACCTTTCCTTTCAAATTCCCCACTTATCCTTAGTTTGGGGCTCCTATACCTATTATTATCATGACCAGTATGTTATGAGAGAGGAATATTTAATTAATATAAATGTCATGGGGTGCAGAGCACCCCAGAAGTTCTCTGGGGCACACCAAAGAATCTTCTCCCTGAAAAACTAAACCAGAGGACAGATAACACCTAGAGAGATAAGCTGAACCAAATCGGACTGAGCTAGCTTGGGATTCCTACCCTTCATTCTGGTCTCCCTTACCCTGGGGAGATAAATTTGGGTGTGGCTTTGGCCTTTGTGTTCTGAAGAGGGATCCGTAGCCACCCCTCACCCAATTCCCCCAGCTACCACCAGTGGGGGATGGTCCTCTCTCACTAAAGGAACTTTTCACCAGCAGATGGTCCACCCCCATCAGTCCTCTATAAAAGTACCTTCCAGTCTCCTGTTCGAGGAGATCTGGTACCTCTGAGCTATGTGCTTTATGCCAAATCTCCCCATGAAAAGTCCAAGGATTTCTTTCATGGTTTCCCTTCCCCCACCCTTCCCTTCCCTTGCTCCTAAATAAACTATCACCTTATTCTAACTAAGTTTTGTGTGCAAGAGGGTGTAATTCTTTAAAGAGGAATTCCCAACAACCCCAACCCGTACCCCATTTTCCCACCATATCATAAATAAATAAATAAGTCACCTCCCCCCACTTCCCAGCAGAGGAGATACGTTCATTAAGTACTTATCATGTGCAAAGCACTGTGATAGGCACAGATGATAAACAAAGACAAAAAAAATACCTGTCCTCAAGGAGAATACTTTCTACTGAGAGATACAATATGTTAAAATATAAGCAAATATAAGGTAACAAAGGACATCCACACTAAAAAGTGCTGGTGGAGAACAGAATCAAAGAACCATCTAAGTTTAGCCTTAAAAGAACATGATAGGGGCAGCTAGGTGGTGCAGTGGATAGAGCACCAGCCCTGGAATCAGGAGTACCTGAGTTCAAATCTGGCCTCAGACACTTAACACTTACTAGCTATGTGACCCTAGGCAAGTCACTTAGCCCCAATTGCCTCATTAAAAAAAAAAAAAGAACATGATAAACTTATAGTATCAATCAATCAATCAAAATTTCAATGGCAAAAGCACTGGCTCTGGAGTCAGAGACCCTGTGCTTGAATTCTACTTCTAACATTTACTCCCTGTGTGATCTTTGCCAAATGACTGCACCTCTTTGGATTCCATTTGTTCTGCTGTAAGATTAAGGTGTTGGACTCAATGACATTTTAAGGTACCAACAAATGCCTATTGTACTAGGCATCATGAGAGGGGCTAAGAACACAAAAGTAAAAATAAAACAGTAAGATCCACAGGGATCTTATACTGTATTGGGAGAGAAAAGCCATCCATTAATATATGAAATACATAGACCAAGTAAATAAAAGGTAATTTGAGGGAAAGAGAACAGCTGAAGGGGGTGGGGGGGAAGACAGGAAAAAAGCTTTTGTAAATGGTATCCAGAGCTGAGCTTTAAAGGAAACCAGAGCTCTTAAGAGACAGAGGGGGGGGGGGCAGGGGTCACCTTGAGGTATTCTAGGCCTAGGGGCAAAGTCTGAGGAACAAAGGTCACTTGGCTATACTGCAAGTGTCGAGGACTGCCAAGGAAAAGCAGGTTAGAATTAGGTCCTGAAGGGCTAGTATTTGATCCTAACAGTAACAGAAAGCCACTTGAGCTTATTGAGCAGACACTATGCTTAGGAATATCATGGAGACTAGATCAGAGACAGGAGAAACTTGGGGAAGGGAAACCAATGAGAAAGCTATTGGACTAATCTAAGCCTGAGAGAAAGTAGTCAACATTTCAGTAGAGAAGGAGATAGAGCCGAGGAATGATGCAGAGGCAGAACTGACCTACCAGATATGTGGGATTATGTAAAGTAAGGGATCAAAGTATTTATTTTAATTCTTTTTTTTTAAAGCATTTTCAGTCCTAAAGTGAAAAGATTTGAAAGTTGAGATAAACAGAGCCACAAGGAAGAAGGGAAAGTAGGCCTCATTGCAACATAAATTTTCATCATGTTAAGCAATAGAGAACTGTCATAATAAATAAAAATACATTCTTAGAAGTATTCAAATAATTGTAATGCAAATAAATAAGGGTTGTGAACTTGGCTCACTGAAAGAATAGGGAAACTGGGGGCAGCTAGGTGGCACAGTGGATAAAGCACCAGCCCTGGATTCAGGAGGACCTGAGTTCAAATTCGGCCTCAGGCACTTGACACTTACTAGCTGTGTGACCCTGGGCAAGTCACTTAACCCCCACTGCCCCACAAAAAAAAAGGGGGGGGGATTAACAATATGCATTGGTGGAGGGCACTGCTCACTAGGAACTTCCTGGACTGATAAAATCAGAGATTGTTTTTTTTTAAAGTGAAGAAGGGTGAGTTTAGAGACAAAAACATTAATTTTGTTATGGATATTTTGAATTTGAAGTCTTTAGAACATCCAGTTCAAAATGTCCTATAGGCAGATGGTGATACCATACTACAGCTCAGGAAAGAGATGAGACCTGGTTAACTAAAACTAAGAATCAATCTGCATAGAAATAACAATAAAATGCAGGGCAACTGATGAAGTCACCAAGAGACAGTGAAGAGAGATAAAGGATGGAGGTACATCTTATTATGAACTAGGCAAACATAACCAAGATTAACATTTTTCTACAGAGAGGATAATGGAAAAAAATATTTGAAGCTGTGAATCTCCACCAGTAGTCTGGTGCTTGGGGGGTTTTTTTTGACAGGGTACTTCTGAGATACTCCATCAACATTTGAACTTTATGTATACCGTGTTTCAGTCATTTACACAATGTTGTAACCATGAAAAAAACACAATCTGGAACAAAATTTGTTCGATACCAAGGCAGAATCTGAAGGATTCAATATTCCTAGGGGGAATTTGTAACACTTGTGACGTTTGCATAGCTGAGTCCTCCTTGTGTCAAAAACTTTACAATTCAAAGCACAAAAATAGATTTCAAGGCAGATCAGGCTTACTAGAGAGAGCTTTCAAGGGGTCAGGATTCTGCTGTTTTTAATATAAAAATATGAGTCAGGGAACCAGTACAAACATTTAAATAAATAAAAGTTTCCAGTTTTAAAATTTATGTTTCTTTCCTTGAAATGATAAACTAATCCTCAAATATCATCAAGTAGAAACAGTTACAAGTAAATTAGAACAACAAAGTGACAAAGTACTGGATGTTCTGGAAAGCCTTTAAAATCACTATCCTTTCCAGAAAGAGTGAATGCATTTCAGCACCTACTTGTCATTTCCCAGTATGAAGAGATTTTAAAATCACTATTCCAGTGTCCAGAAACACACAAAGACCAGTTTCAAGAGAAGACTATTTAATCAAGAAGATCCACCCAAGGGGCAGGCTAGATGGCACAGTGGACAGAGCACTGGCCCTAGATTCAGGAGGACCTGAGTTAAAATCTGGCCTCAGACACTTAACACTTACTAGCTGTGCAAGTCACTTAACCCCAATTGCCTCACACACAAAAAAAAAAAAAAGAAAAAGAAAAAAAAGAAGATCCATCCAAAAACTAAATGATCATTTCAGAAGACAAAATTCAATCATCTTTTGAGTTTGTTTGGAAAGCAACAAGTGGAGACTGGTTAGATACAGATATACAAGTACAGTTGATATAATATAGAGCTTCCTGCTAAGGCTTATTCTATAAAGAGAAAATCCTGACTTACCTGCATTGCCGAGCTGTTTGTAAAATCTATACTCTAAATGAAGCTGTGGGGCACGTGATTTTATTGGTTCCTGCAACCCAAGAAGAAAACTTATAGTCAAATTTAAGCAGAAATAAAATATTCTTCCATCATAATATTTCAGAATTAACTAAAGCAAGGAGGTATACTGTGGGTTTGGGGTTTTTTGTCTCATTCTTTGTTGTTTTTTTAGTTTGATTCTAAAATATATGTGCCTCTGACCCCTTTTCCGGAGTAATGTTCTTTATGACAAAGAATAAAAGAAAAGGTCATTCAGTAAAACTAACTGTCAATGGAGTTTGACACTAAACACACTGCTTTTCATTTGTAGTTCCCCCAATCTCTGTTCCAGTAATATTTGTTTGCATTTTTTCATCTCTTTTTTGAGTCCAGGCTTTGTCATTATAATTACCATAGTGTCCAGTTGGGGCTGTTATTGTTGTTTGGTGGTGTATCTTTCCATTTACATTGTTGTGGTCATCATGTATTTTGTTTTTCTGGTTCTGCCTTATTCACTCTGAATCAGTTCACATAAATCTTCCTTTGATTCTCTTTCACTGATTCTTACAGCAGAAAAATACTCCATTACATTGATGTATCACAACTTTAGTAATTCCCCAATAGATTTTTATCTATTTTGTTTCTAGTTTTTTGTTACTGCAAAAAGTGATGCTAGAAATATTTCAACAAATCTAGCATCTTTCTACCTTTAACTTCCTTGGGATATGTATCTAGCAATGGATCTCTAGGTCAATGGATATGAACACTTAAGGCACTTTCTTTGCCAAATTCCAATTTGCTTTCCAGAATGACTAGATGAAATCGCAACTCCAAACCTACGTTAATATACCTGTCTTCTCTACCCTTAATGTTGTCTATTCCCATTTTTCATCATCTTTGCCAATTTGTTGCATATAAGCTGAAACTTCAGAGTTGTTCTGATTTAATTTTCTCTTAATATTATTATTCTTTCATATGATTATTGTTTGCGGTTCTTCTTTTGAGAACTGTTTATATGCTCTGACAACTTATCCACTAGTGAGTGAGTGGCTTTTGGTCATTTCTTAATTTCATATATATCTTGGATATCAGATCTTTATCAAAGATATGTGATAGATACAATTTTTTCCAGCAGCTTCTCTTATCCTACTTGCATTGATTTTACTCATATGAAAAAATTTCAATTTTATATTATAGATTGAAGATAAATTTCAACCATACTTTCTTATTTTGGGATATGTAAATAAAAGATGAGCTATATCACATAAAAACATTTTTCAGCTACTAAAATAAAAATATCATTCAAGAATATTTCCATTACTGTGAAATAAGTTCCTCAAAAAATAAACTTTTCAGTTAAAGACAGCAAATTCCCAACTATGTTCCACTATGTTGTAGAATGCCTTCTGGTCTTTCCTTCTTTTTTATGTTGAATTTCAATAGTGCACTGCTAGCAAAAAAGGCTGTAAAAAGTTCAGGTTGTAGAAATATTTAAAACACTTTTAAATACCCCTAACTGAGATCTCTGAAGATCCCAAAGATAAAACTGCCCAGAATTTTCTGTTGCTTTATGATGTTGTTTTCATTTATATTGTTGCACTGTGTTTATTGTTCTTTTGATTCTTCATGGTATATCATGATGTTCATATAAGTCTTTCCATGTTTCTCTTCAATTTTCCTAGTCAATGTTTCTTAAGGCACAATATTATTCCATGACCCACAAATACAAAAAAAAAACATTTTGAAACATTCTCCTATCATTGTGCACAATTTTTTCCATCTTTTTGTTATAATACTATTGTTGATTCAGATTTTTCCCCTTGAAGGAAAAATTCTTGAGTTTAAAAAAAATTTTTTTTTAATTATTTTCTTGGGACAATGAATTCACAAAATAAAATGTCATAACCAACAATCTATTCTCATTGTTCATACATACAGAGAAACAACAATCTACTTCTTTTATTCATACCTGGAAAACTTTAGTTTTCAGCCAGGCCTCACTGACAGAGAGAATAAAAGCAAAAAGCAGAAATATTTAAGGTATCCAGAGTTAAAAGATGGTCTACATCAGTAATATAAAACTGTTCAAAGCAGATTATGGGACCTGGATGTTATGTTATATAGCCAATATTTTTGAATAGATGGTCATGGAATATTCAGACAACTGAACTTTCAAAGTACTTTTCCAGAATAGACTTGAATAGGGAAAAAATGCACACATTTATTCCATAGCTAATACAAGGCCTATGTGAGTTCAGAAAGGTTGAAGTCACAGAGAAGGCATACAACTGACAGAGTACCATTGCTGCAATACACCTTAGAAAACATACATATAATGAAGAGAACAACAAAATGAAGCTAAGATGGCAGAAACAGTCCCTTAAGTATATATTTTGTACCAGATGCTAATTATATTTCAAATAGGAGTTTGGCCATTTTCCAAAATCACAGGCTTGTGGAACACACATCCTGCAGAAACTCTAAACTGACAATAGATAGCCACCTTATTGGGATATAATGCTCAAGGCAAATTTTGCTTTTATATGGAAAAGAATTCAATTACTACTCTCATTCCTTAATAGCAAGAAAGAGAGTGAAGGTAAAGATGAGAACAATGTTTCTCAGTTACTTTATTCAATACTCCTTAGAAAGAGAAAGAGCATACTGAAATACACCCACCCCAGATACTTTAAATTTAATTTTGGATAATAATAAGACACAATACAAAGCAAAATAAAAATGCAGAAAAATGAAAATATAAAATAATTGTCAATCAGTCATTGCAAATATTAACAGTTATATTTGTAATTAAGTCCTAACTTATGCATGTCACCTGTGCAAGATGTGACCTAGGCAGGAGAAAACTATATAGAGAACACTGACACAACAGATGGACTTTCAGTTTCTTCCTTTTCCAGGACTGAGTTAATTTATACATTGTCCTCTACCTAGATAGGTATTGGAAAGTGATAGGACATAAATTAAGAACTGTTTTTTTCTTCCTTTTCCTAGTAAGAATGGTAGGTAACTGGTCACCTTCAACTTACCAGAAGAGGGAAAGAAAAACAAAAAACAAAAAAATTAAACAATTCATTTCATGAAATATTAGCCTACAGAGGCAAGGAAGGTGTAAAGTGCTAAGCATCAGTGGTGCTAAAAATAGTTCTTCCACTCAAAAAGCTTTTATTCTTTCATTTTTGAAAAAAAATTAAATTGATTTTTCTAATCACTAATAATTTACCTTATATCCCTTTCCACCTACGAATACCAGAAAGCCATTCTTTATCACAAAGATGGGGGTGGGGTGGGGAGCAATGAGGGTTAAGCGACTTGCCCAGGGTCACATAGTGTCAAGTGTCTGAGGCTGGATTTGAATTCAGGTCCTCCTGAATCCAGGACACCACGGTGCTTTATCCACTGTGCCACCTAGCTGCCCCCCTCTACAAAGATTTTTTTTTAAAGGGGGAGAAAGGGAAAAAAAAAAACCTTAAGAAAATTATGGAAAAAAAATGTCTCTTGTATGCAATATTCCAAACTTTGGGACTCTCAAGCTTAGTTAGTTGTTTATAATTTTGAAACATTCAGTTTTGATTGTTTTATGGTGGTGCTTTCCATTTATATTATCAGTCATTGCATATAGTGTTTTACTGGCTCTGTTTACTTCACTGTAATTGCATTAGTTCACATAAGTGTTCCATACTTCTCTGTCACTTCTTACAACACAGTAATATTCCATGACATTAACATATCTAACTTTGTTTAACCAGTCCTCAATTAATGGTCAGCTACTTTATTTCCAGTTCTTTGCTATTTCATCAAATACTGCTATAAATTCTATGATGTGTATGGAAGTCTTTCTTTTTGTCAATGACTTCCTTAGGGTATAAAGGTCAAAGACACTTTCTTTTTTCTTTCTTTCTGACTGTTCTTGTACGCAATTACTAATATGGAAATGTTTTACATGACTGCTCACATATAACCTACATCACATTACTTGCTGTCGCAGGAAGGGGGAAAGAATGGGGAGAGATAGCATTTGGAACTCAAAACTTTTTTAAAAAAATGAATGTTGGGGCAGCTAGTTGGCGCAGTGGATAGAGCACCAGCCCTGGAGTCAGGAGTACCTGAGTTCAAATCCGGCCTCAGACACTTAACACTAGCTGTGTGACCCTGGGCAAGTCACTTAACCCCAATTGCCTCACTTAAAAAAAATAAAAAGAATGTTAAAAATTATTTTCACATGTAATTGGGGAAAAAATAAAATATTTAAAACTAAAAAAAAAAACCCATCAACAACAAATGCATGGAGGCAAAAGATGGAATGTTATGTCTGGTCAAAGGTAAATCGTCTAATTTGTCTGGAATAGACTAAGACAGGAGAATAATGTGAAATAAGGTTAGAAAGGTAGACATAGCAGGCCAGACCATAGGACCTCAAAGAGCAAGTTAAAGTATTTATTTGTTTTTTATCTTAGGATACACAGTGAGCTACTAAAAGGCTTTGTTTGTTTTTGAATCAGGGAAGTGGCCAAACCTATGCCTTAGAAGATATTACTGTTTAAAATTTTATCTGATGCCGTTTATCAGCATCCATTTTCAAGACGGAAGACTGACTCATAAATCATGCAAAATATATCTTCATACTCATTATTAATAGTATACTATCTTTGGCCAAAGTCTGTCAACTTCAAAAGTTATCATAAGACAGAAAAATGCAAAATGCCAAATAATTAAAGTAAAAAAGAATAATAATTAGCTAACATGTATGTGCTGTAGTGGATAAAACAAAACAAAACAAAACAAACTACATTTATGTGTTGTAGTTGGTAGTGTGCCAGTGTGGCTGGAGAACAAGACTCAGAGTTATTTACGTGGGACTTGAAGGTATGCAAAGTACTTTACATATATTATTTGACATTCATTACAACCATGTGATATATGCAGTATTACAGCAACCAACCTTCTTTTTACTTTTCTGCTATAATAAAATGGGCTGCTATTAATATTTTGGTATATATGACCTCCTTGAGGTATATACCCAAGATAAGGATTCCTGGAACAGTTTCTTGAAAAATTTCAAACTGTTTTGTGGAACTGTTGAAATGGTTCACAGGTTCACCAAACAGTAACTTCATATGTACTTTTTCATTCATACTTTTTTCACTGCCCTTCCAACACTTCTCATTTTTATCATCTTTGCTAATTCAATGGGTGTAATATAAAAGATTAGAAATGCTTTAATTTGCATTTCTCTTATTGTTAGTAATTTGGATCTTTAAAAATATGGCTTCTATAATGCTCACAGTTCTTTTAAAAACTGCTCATATGCTTGTCCAATTATCTATTAGGGAATTACTCCTAGCTTCATATTTTCATATCAATGTCAACCATAACTTGATTATAGCATGTTATGGAGAAGATATATGTTGTAAGATTTGTTCCCCACTTGGCAGATTCTCTCATTATTCTAGTTGCATTCATTTTATTCATTAGTTTCAAATTTTTTATATAACTGAATTACTTTATTTTTCTTTTACTCCCTTAACCCTGTTGTTCTTCAGTCATTTTTCAGTTGTATCCAATTCTTTGTGACCCTATTTGGGGTTTTCCTAGCCAAGATACTGGAGTGGTTTACCATTTTCTTCTCCAGCTCATTTTACAGATGATCAAACTGAGGGAAATAGGGTTAAGTGACTTGCCCAGAGTCACACAACTAGTAAGTGTCTGAGGTTGGATTTGAATTCAGGAAGATGAGTCTTCCTCACTTCAGACCTAGTATTCCATCCACTGCACCACCTAACTGCTCCTAACTCTAATGCCCCAATCTGTTTAGCTACTGTTTAACAGCTAGGTAGTGCAGTGAACAGATATAGCACTGGGCTTGGAGTCAGGAAAACCTGACTTTCAAGTGTGGACTCAGATATTCATTGTGTGACTGTGGATAAGTCACTTAAACTGTCTGCCCCAATTTCCTCATCTCTAAAATGGACATTATAACTATATCTACTTCCTAGGGTTGCTGTGAGGATAAAAAGAGATAATGTTTGTGAAGTGCTCTGCAAGCCTTTAAGCACTCTATAAATATACACCAAACTCCAGTGGTTCTCTCTTACCTCCCGGACCAAATAGAAATCTTCTATTTCACATTCAAAGCCTTTCCTAATTGTCCCTCTCCCTCTCCCCATCCCTTTCCTTTCCAGGCTTCTTAAGCCAATCTCCCAACTACTCATTCTTCTATCAAGTGATACTGTAAGCCCTGCTATTCCTCTTCCCACTGTCAAGCATTTTCAGTGATTACTCCCCCATAGCTGCAATGCTCTCCCTCCTCATTTCTGCTCCCTGGGTTCCCTGGCTTTTTTCAAGTCCCAGCTACAATTCGACCTCCTACAGAGCTCCCTTAATGTTCCTGCCTTGTGTTTGTTGATTATTTCCAATTTACTCCATGTATAGGTTGTTTTTAAACGTGCTGTCTTCCTCATTAGCCTCGAAGTTCTATGAGAGTGGGAACTATCTTTTACCTTTCTTTGTCTACCCAGGACTTAGCACAGTACCTAACACATTAGTAGGTGCTTAGTAAATGTTTACTGACTGACTTATTTCCAAAAAGAGGGGCACCCACCTTGTTTCTAGTTTTTTACTACCACAAAAAAGCTGTTATTAATATCTTATTACATATGGGATTTAAACTTTCTTTTCTAAAGCAGAAGCTTAGTCTAGCAAAATAACACCTGAAATTCATTCAGTCTTTTTAAGTTTGCAAAAAAGCCTACATTCATTATCTCTTTTAAGCCTCATGACAAGCTTCTGGAAAAAAGTGCTATCATATTTTCCTCATTTTATATGTCAGTTCATCAATCTCTTCAATTCCTTTGACATATACCCTCATTTCACCTGAGGTATACCAAGGGATGTTTATACTCATGACCTCACCATCACCAAAGTGGCAACTTACATCTTTGCAATGGAGTGACTCAGAGCCTAAGGGTTTAGATAAACAATATCTTTAATAAAAAAATACCCACCAACTCCCAGATAAAAGCAATTTCTGAGGTACTAAAAAAGTAGTCCAATAAGATAAAAGCAAGTAAAAACCACTGGCAAGATTAAAAGTAGTCAGCAAGGAAGTTCTCTGGGTTTTAAGAGCTCTCCACCAACGTCCTAAAGCTGTTTTTATATCCTCCTAGCCCAAAGGGCCCCCAGCTAGGTACTAGGTGGCTGCCCTCACCTGAGGACAAAGTTAATTCAAACTGCCTCAGATCTGTTTTACAAAATCATGGTTAACAATAGCACTGGTTGGTATCGTGGGAGTGTGGCAAACAACTCAAGTCCCCCAACCCCACCTTCCACTAGCATCCCAGCCCACTCTAACCCTAACCTGTTAGGGCTTCTGGATAAAGAACTCAAATTCCTTTCTCTGACCAAAGTTACCTGTCCCTTCTGTAACTCAGGTTTACTCCTAGACTTAAGTTTCATCTTCAATGAGACTTAGACACTTAAATCTAGACTTAAACTCATCACTCTAAGTGGATCATTCCTGCTCTGGCATCAATTTCCTCCTTTCCCACTTGATAATTTGTTAGTCCAATTACACATTTCCCCCTATGCCTGAATCCCTTGCTTCTTCATTCTATTGCCACTTATGTCTTAACAAAACCCAAGGCTGAGGTACTTCCACTATTGGCCTTCTCTGATCTTACTCAAGTGCTGAATATCACTGAAGGAAGTCACAAAACTGTGCCAACTAGGGTAACTACCCCACAGCACCGAATTTAAATCTTTTCTCTCCACTGGTTGCTAAAAAAGAACCTTCTCAGCTACTTAATAAAAAATAGACTACCCTTCATAGAGTCTTCTCTTCTTCAAAACCTTAATTTAATATCATCCTTCGTTTTCTCTTTCCTTGTTCATTTCTGATGAACAAATGACACTGCTTGATCCCACAACCTCCAATTTCTTCCAGCAGTTTGCCACTTTGATCAACCTTCCTCTCTAGCCTTTAATCTTACTGCTTGCAATATTTTCTCCTTGACCTGGGAGTTCTGGAATTTGGCTATAATATTCCTGGAGGTTTTCCTTTTGGGATCTCTTTCAAGAGGTGATCCACGTATTCTTTCAGTTTCTATTTTAGCTTCTGCTTCTAGAATATCAGGGCAATTTTCCCTCACAATCTCTTGGAGGATGGTGTCTAAGCTCTTGTTTTGGTCAAGGTTTTCAGGTAGTCCAGTGATTTTCAAATTATCTCTCCTGGATTTATTTTCCAGGTCAGTTGTTTTTCCAAGGAGATATTTCACATTGCCCTCTATTTTTTCACTGAATTGGATTTGCTTCACTGTGTCTTGGTTTCTCATAAGGTCACTAGCTTCTATTTGTTTAATCCTAATTCTTAGGCAATTATTTTCATCAGACAGTTTTTTAATCTCCTTTTGCATTTGGCTTTTCAAACTGTTGACTTTTTTCTCATGACTCTCCTGCATTGCTCTCATTTCTCTTTCCATTCTTTCCTCCCTCTCTCTACATCTTCCTTCTATCTCTCCTACTTTCTCTTCAAAGTCCTTTTTGAGAGGTTCCATGGCCTGAGACCAGTTCATATATTTCTTGGAAGCTTTGGATGTAGGGGCCCTGTGGTTGATTTCCTCATCTGAGGCTGCACCTTGATCTTCTTTGTCGCTGAAAAAGCTTTCTATAGTTCTGAACTTTCTTTGCTTGCTCATCTTTTACTTGATTTTAAACTCTCTCCACTGGGGGAGGGGGGGGGTTAGCAAGAGAGCATTAGGGGGACTGGGCTGCTTCTAAGCTCCACTCCTGTTCCCAGCTTCAATGGGTCCCAGGTGTTTTAGTTTGAGGGAGGGCAGGTTTTACTCTTGCCTGGCCTGTTCTCTGGTCTGGAGATAACCTCAAGCCTACTTAATAAACAACCAAACAGCAAAGTTTTTTGTGGTATGGTTCTTAGCTTCAACAAGCCTGTGCCCCTCCCCGACCTGGGCCTCCCAATGCTCAGGATTTCTTCCTGGTTCCCTGCTGGGATGGGATAGCCGAATTTCTCCCCCGGTCTGCTGCTACCCCTGCACTTTACCCCCCGGCCAGCTGATCAGCCCTCTCACCCGCCCACATGCTCAGTTCTAGAAGACGCTGGTGCTGTAGCTGATTCAGAGGCTCTGGGGTAAATTCCTCCTGTGGCCTGTCTGGTGTGTCTGTCAGCTTGATTGCGGGGTTAAACTTTACTTGTGGTCCAGTACAGCCCCCTGAAATCTATCTATAGCTGGAGAATAATCTTAGCCTGTATTTTTGTGTGTTTTTCTGCTCCAGGTGTTCTTTTATTGTTGTTTTTGGGGTGATTGTTACAGGAGCTCTGTGCATTTAATGTCTTTCTTCTGCCATCTTGGCTCCATGCCCTCTAGCCTTTAATCTTTAACTCCTCATTCCTCCCTACTTCCTTCAAAAATGCCAAGATCTTCCCATCTTTGCTATCTTGGTCTTGCCATTTGCTCAAGCTATTATCTTGTACTTTACCATTTTACAGAATAACTCCTAGAAAAAGCTGTCTCTACTTCCTTTCCTCCCTACTTACCAACCCTTTGCAATTTGGTTTCCTATCCCAATCCTCAATTGAAACTACTTTCTACAAGGCTACTGACAATCTCTCAATTGCTAAATCCAAAGGCCTTTTCTCAACAACCTCCAATCTTTTGACTCCTTAGTTCTTTCCTAAGCTATCCCTTTCCCTTAGCCCTAACTACACTCTCCTCCTTTTTCCATCTTGAATGCTTGGTGAAGCATCCCAACTCTACACTGTCCTCTTTTCTTTAATCCCTTGTTCCTTTTTCTTATCACAGCTTGCCCTGCCAAGCCTCTGTTCTGGATTACTTGTACTATCCACTGTCTTTGCTTCTACTCAAATGCTTCTGAATGAATCTGGAGAAAATCGCAAAATTGTGCTGACTGGATCCACAACAAATATGTTACGTAATTTCAACAAGACTCTCATTAAAGCAAGGTAGTCCCTTTATACCTCTCCAAATTTACTCACTATGCCACTTATACAACAACAGTTTTTCCTAACCTTTTTATCCCTCATTAAGCATCCTATATATGTCCTCCCTCCCCTTTCAGGTGAGAACTTTGCCTCATTTCACTGAAAAAATTGAGGCCATTTGTTGAAAAATCCCTCTTTCCTCTCCTCCTAAAATCACATCTCCCAAATGCCTTCTGCCCCTCTCTCTACCTTCACCACAGTCTCACATGAGGACCACCTTGTCCTTGCTAAGGAAAGCTCCTCTACATGTACAAATGATCTCATCACATCCATCTTTATTAGCAGATCACCCCACTTTCTCACTTATCTTCAATCTTCACTGTCTACTGGCTGTAAACATAACAATGGTTCCCTCATACTCAAAAAAGCATTCACTTGAAATATTAATCTCCACTAGCTATCATCCAACTCTTTTGTGTCTAGACGCCTTGAGAAAGTCACCTACAATAATTTCCTCTAGATCTTTTCTTCTCACTGTCTTAACTCCTTACAGTATGGTTTCCAACCTCAATCCTCAACTGAAACCACTTTCTCCAAAGTTACTAATGATTTCTTAACTGCCAAAACTGACATTCTTTTCTCAGTCCTCATCCATCTGAACTTCTGTAGCCTTTGACATTGTCAATCACCATTTCCTCCTTAACACTTTCTTTTCTCTAGGTGTTCAAGATACAGTTCTCTTCCTACCTACATAACCATTGATTCTATTCTCCTTTCTTGGACCTTCATTCACGTGAGGTCCCATAACTCAGGGTATGCCCACGGATCTGCCCTGAGTCCTCTTTTTTCTCCTCTCTACACTATTATAAAATATATGTTGTTTGTTTCAAGCAGTAAAAATATGCCTTCTCAACCTTCCACCCCAACATCCCTAAGCCAATTGAGACCAACAGAAAAAAAATAATAACACATGGATGGATAGTCAAAACAAAGATTAACATTATCATGCTGCCCCCCCTTTAACTACCCGCCCTTTAACAGGTACATGTTTCATCACTAGTCATCTCGAATTGTGGCTGAACATTACACTGACTAAATGTTCCTTACTCTTTCAAAGTTGTTTACTTTCAACATATTATTGTCATTGTTGAAAATGTTCTTCTCTGTTCATGCAAGTCATCCCAGGATTTTCTGAAACTCTCTACATCATTTCTCACAGGACAATAGTATTCTATCACATTTATATGCCAACTTATTCAGCCAATCCCCAAATAATGTGCTTCCTTCAGATTCCCATTCTCTGTCACCTCAAAAAGAGTTAATAAATATTTTTTTTTACAAACTGTAAGTTTTTCTTAGAATTCTACCCTCTAATTCCTCCTCTTTTTTTCTTCCCTTTCCCTCCTATTTCCCTTCTAAGTGAAATGTATTTCTGTATCCAACTCTGTGTATGTATTCTTCCTTCCTTTGACCAGTTCAGATGAAACTGAGGTTCATCTACTTTTACACTATGATGATGTGAGATCACTTTCCCCTAACCTTACTTTCCCTCCCCTACCCCAGTATATTCCTTTTCTTCTCTCTTTCTATACTTCTTTCAAGATCATCAAGAAATAAGAGAACCACTCTCAGGCCTTTTCTCATTATACTCTCTCTCTTATCCCAGATGATGACAGGGTTCAGAGGGGACACAGGTATCATTTCCCCATATTCGAATTTAAGCAGTTTATCCTTGTTTAATTATTTATCACAGTTCACTCATGTTTGTCATTTTTATGTTTTAACTTCTGTTTGAATGTCAAAGTTTCAAGCTCCATTCTTTCCATTGAGAATACTTATGAAGTCCTCCATTTCATTAAAGATCCATTTTCCCCCTGTAGGAATATAGGCAGTGATTAAGTTATTCTTGGCTATAAGCTCTTATTTTTCTCTTTTGGAATATCATAGTCCAAGTTCTCTGCTCCCTCAGCGCTGTGGCTGCTAAATCTTGTGTGATCCTGACAATTATATGGTTCCTTAGTACTTAAATCTTTCTTTATGGCTACTTACAGAATTTCTTCTTTGACATGTAAGCCCTGGATTTTGCCTATGACATTCCTGAGAGTTTTGATTACAGGGTTTATTTCAGTAGGTGATCCTATTTCCATTTCTCTCTCTGGTTCTAAGAAATCCAGGAAGTTTTAAGATTTCTTGAAATATGATGCATAGGCTCTTGTTTTAGTCATAGTGGTCAGATTTTTCTCCTCAATCTGTTTTCTAGGTAAATTACTTTTACTATGATATAACTTACACTTCCTTCTATATTTTTAATCTTTTGGATTTGTAGGGGTTTTTTTGGTTTTGTTTTGTGGGTTTTTTGGGGAGGAAGGGGACAATGAGGGTTAAATGACTTACCCAGGGCCACACAGTGTCAAGTGTCTGAAGCTGGATTTGAACTCAGGTCCTCCTGAATCCAGGGCTGGTGCTTTATCCACTGTGGCACCTAGCTGCTCCCTTGGATTTGTTTTAATATTTATTTTTGCCTCATGGGGTCATTCATCGCCTTCTATTTGTTCCAACCTAATTTTTAGGGAGTTTGTTGTTTGGGTAAGGTTTTATACCTTTTGTGCCAAACTATTCATTCCCTTTTCCAATTCTTTCTTCTATAACTTATTTCCGTTCCAATTGTTTTCTAGTACTCTCATCTCATTTAAAAAAACTTTAAACTCATGCTTATCTTGTCCAGGAATTCTAATTGAGTTTGTACTCAAGTTGTTTTTCTATCTGAGGCAATGCTTGTGGATGTTTTGACACTATTTTCTTCTTCACTGGTTGTGTCTTGAACATCCCTGCCCCCATTATAGTTCAATATGGTGTGTTTTTTTTTTCCTTTCTTTTAATCTAATGCTCCTAGCCTGCTTCCTGATTTTGAATTTTATGTTAGGACTGGCCTCTGCTGCATTTATGAAGGAAAGATCTGGGCTGGTCTTATTGCTGCTTTCTTGGATTATTAATGAGTGCTGTGCTATTCTAGGATCTCAGAGAAAGGCTAGGGAATTGTTTTTGGTATGGGATTCCTGCCCTAGTTATTCCTCTGCTCACTGTGCTTGATGCTAGAAATAAGACTCTATTCTGAGTCTAGGGTCTGAGCCACATTGCGGCTGCTGGCTTTTCTATATCCTCCTTTCTTGGTCCATTGCCCAGGGCCATCCTACAAAGAAAACTACCTTTATGCAGAGGGCCTCTTCTCTATACCCCCTCGATTAGTGATCTGGAATTGAAACATAGATGACAAAGCTACCAGTTGGCATCTGGCCCATCCTTACTCTATCTCCCAACTCCAGGCATTTTCTCTGGCTGCCCCCCATCTTTAGAATGTTCTCCCTCCTCATTTCCACCTCCTGGCTTCCCTGGTTTCCTTCAAGTATCTGCTAAAATTTCATCTTCTACAGGAAGCCTTTCCAGATTCCACTTAATTCTAGTGTTTTCCCTCTGTTGATTATCTCCAATTTATCCTGTATATATATAACTTGTCTGTAAATAGTTGTTTGTATGTTGTCTCTCCTATTAGACTATAAGTTCCATAAGAGAAGAGACTGCCTTTTACTGTTCTTTGTATACTATGACTTAGCACAATGCCTGTTATCAAATATTTACTGATTTATTTACTGAATGACTGGTTGTATTCCTTAGTAAGAAGAAAGTACCTAGAGGAGAGGAACACCTTCATTTCTGTCTGTTTTCTCAGTACCCAGCACAGTATAAGTGTTCATATGTATATGTTCATATTTACTCACATGTGTAAGTATTCACATTTGCTGAATGGAAATGAATGACAGAATCTTATATTTGAAATGGATTTCAAATATTCAAAGCTATACATAAATAAGAATCTCCCTACAACATTTGGATTTCTTTAAGGAAAATCATCCTGACAACTAATCCTAAAGTAGAACTGAATGCCTCCAAAAATAGTGAGCTTCATATAAAATCAAGATGACCACTTTTTAATATATTATATGGAGGGGCAGCTAGGCGGTGCAGTGGATAAAGCACTGGCTCTGGATTCAGGAGTACCTGAGTTCAAATCCAGCCTCAGACACTTGACACTTAGTAGCTGTGTGACCCTGGGCAAGTCACTTAACCCCCATTGCCCCTCAAAACAAAACAAAACAAAACAAACAAACAAAAAATATATATATATATTATATGGAGAATTCTTATAAAGGTCATATATATATACATATATATATATATATACATACATACATACATACATATATCCCATCTAACTCTGATATTCTGCCATTATGTGAAGGGGATTTTTGCAACTATATGGAACACAGACTGAAAATGAAAGAGATTGGAAGCAAAGAACTTAATCAGGAGTCTATTAAATAGTTTAACTCACTACAAAACACATTCATGTCATAACCAAATTCCTGCAAACAAAAGAAATATTTGGGTACTTTGCAGTATGTTATACTGGAATTTGGCCTGAATATACATTATTCTCCTCTCATTCCCTTTTCTCTACCAGCTTACAATAATAACAAAAAAGAAAACAGTTTGTTCCCTAAATGTTACATAGTATATTACTGAAAGCATCTCTGAAAACTGTCAGTAATTTCCATGCCTCTCCTGACCTCTCTACCTCCCACGTGTTAGTAAAAAAATAAGCAGAGCAAAGAGTAATTCAGTGAAGACAAATCAAGAGCAGAATTCAAATATCTCAAGAATCCTACTCTGGTCCCACTCACTTTCAACCATCAATTCCTTCCTTTTTCTAATAAAGTTTAAAAGCTTCCTGAAATTGCAGGGGAAATGGTCAGACCTTGTGGAGGACAGTTTCATAAAACTAAAAGTTATAATGGAATACTATTGTGCTGTAAGAAATGATGAGCAGGAAGAGTTCAGAGAAACCTGGAGGGTCTTACGTGAGCTGATGATGAGTGAGATGAGCAGAACCAGAAGAACATTGTACACAGTATCATCAACATTGAGTGTTGACCTACTGTGATGGACTATATTCTTCTCACCAATGCAATGGTACAGAAGAGTTCCAGGGAACTCATGATAGAAGAGGATCTCCAAATCCAAGAAAAAAAAAAAAAGAACTTTGGAGTATAGATGCTGATTGAACCATACTATTTCTTTTGTTTTGGGTGCTGTTGTTTTTTTTTTTCCTATTTTGAGGTTTTGCATCACTGCTCTGATTTTTTCTCTTGTAACAGGATTAATGCAGAAATAGGATTAATGTTATTATGTGTATATATATGTGTGTATATATATATCTATATGGATATGGATATGGATATATAGATATATAGATATAACCTATATCAGATTACCTGCTGTCTAGGGGAGGGGGGAGGGAGGGGAGGGAGGGAGAAAAATCTGAAATTGTAAAGCTTGTATAAACAAAAGTTGAGAACTATCTTTACATGTAACGGAAAAAAATAAAATACCTTATATGTAAAAAAAAAAATCAACACTTGAGTCTTTGAGAAATAAACTTTGATGTCAGGAGAACATCAAAAAAACCAAAACAAAACAAAAAACCTAAAAGTTATAACCTACTTTATCCAGTTTTCCACTGATCAGCCTTAAAAATTAAGCTAACACTCAGACAGACACTTAACACTTACTAGCTGTGTGACCCTGGGCAAGTCACTTAACCCCAACTGCCTCACTAAAAAAAAAAAAAATTAAACTAACTATCTCTAAAATGATAGCTTCAATGTAGTGGAAAACCCAATGGATTTGTAGGTAGATGACCTGCACTGGTATCGTGCCTGTACAACGTAACTCGTTGTGTGAAATCTGGTAACCGACTTAAACTCACTGACTCCTTCACCTTAAAAAGGGGATATAGCTATATTACTTACTCTGAAAGGTTACTAGAAAGATCAAACAAAATATAAAAGACATTTTGTAAACTATAATAGCCTATAAAAATATCAGCTATCAAAATGGTTATCACCTTTATGTAACTGGATTTTATTATACCTTCAGATTTTCCTAGACAATGACAAAAAGGAACACCTTACCAAAGAACATAGATAAAAATATTTCAATTGTTATATAAACAGGAGAACGGAAAGGATAAAATACCTTTCCTACCCACTAGTAGATGGCTATGCTTAAATTAAAGAAGAAAAAAGTGGAGTGAAGGCCTCATGTTTTAATTATACCACACCAGAGAGGGAATCAGAATCAATGAGGCAGATTTCACCTTACCCTTTTTTTTAAAAGTGAGGTAATTGGGGTCAAGTGACTTGCCTAGGGTCACACAGCTAGTAAGTGTTAAGTGTCTGAGTCTGGATTTGAACCCAGGCACTCCTGACTCCAGGGCCAGTGCTCTATCCACTGCACCACCTAGCTGCCCCTCACCTTACCCTTTTAACAAAGAACTTATTAAGTTTGTGGGGTGGAGCTTCACCTTATTAAGCCGTGAATGCCTTGAAATGGAGGTGTTTAAGGAGAGACTGAATGAACATTTGTTATGAGAGGATTCATGTATCAAGCAGGCTGTTAGACTAGATTACTTCTAAGGATCCCATTAACTGAGATTTTATCAATGTATAAAGTCTCCTTCGGCTTTCAATTGATCTAAAGAAGCAAGGTCTATCTTATAATGTACACATCTGTACATCTGTTTTATAACTTTTAAAGGAGTTGACAGTTTTTGGCCAAAGTTTATACAAAGTTGAATATTATAAAAATGTGTTTTATGGGTAATTCTGTAGCCCTGAAACAAAATGGCAACTCATCCATTGACTGGAGAGTGGCTAAAGAAATTATGATCCATGAATTTAATGGAATATTACTGTGCTAAAAGAAACAGTGTCAGCTAGGTGGGGCAGTGGATAGA